>NW_024879853.1:0-60690 GCF_900700415.2 Clupea harengus | reverse complement strand
AGAGAGAGAGAACCATGTTAGATATCAGCCAGAGATTTAGCTTCCAAATCTGGATATGAGCCATAAGCAACATTCCCATATCACCTTTGAGTGATCTTTTCCCAGTTTTCCTTGACGAAATTCCATGCGTAGAGATAGCCTGCGAAGCTTTTGCACACTGTGCTGATGACCAGCGGGAGTTCCTGGTTCTGAATGACACTTCCGCTCAGACCAGCTTTCAGTATCCTGCCCCAAACAATGGTGATAAAGTACATCAGAGTCAAATGTTCACACAAAATAGTTCAGTTATGTATGATAGTGTATTAGTTCAAAACAGTGAAATCCAAGGATAGTCTATAAGAATCATTTGGGCATATAATCCATAAAATAGTTAGCCTGACGATGTCATACTCATAATTCTAGTCAGAATATGATTCTGATACCGCTCCATTGGGCTGTGATTATGGGGCGTGTTTCAACCGAACCAGGAGAAAAAATGCCTCTTCGCTCAATTGGTTACCTACAACCAATCAGAACAATGTAGTATGTGACCAGGGCCAGCTGATAAATTAAACTTTTACCGGATCCCGTAGGAAGGAAGGCAAAAACATCTTTTCGATTGACAAATGCCTTGATCGCGTTTCTTTGTTCCTCTTTCAAAATGAATGCACTGTCAATGTCTAAATGGACTCGAATCTATACATTCAGCTCTCCAGCGGCAGCCATGTTTGTTGTAAACGAATTCAAACCAAGCGCCTTTTTGTGACGTGGTTGGTTACGTTACTGTTGATCATCTGTCCATCATCGTATAAAGCCCGCCTTGAGAATTTGATTGGTACGGCAATGTCTGTCCGCAGATAATTTCTCCTCAATGGAGTAATGCCAGACCGAACTTCCCAACCAAAAAATGTGTGGGCGGGGCTAAGTTCGGTCTTGTATCCAGGCTATAAAATGCAACCGAGTTTAAAATGATGTGCACATTATGGTTCCTGGATATGAAATGTAAGTGTTTAGGAGTTTTGTAAGACTTGTAAGCAGCTATGCAGATATGGCCATTCATATTAGAGTCCGACTGATAAAGCGGCATGATATATAAGCCAATTGCCAGACTATTGTATTGCCGTTTATTACGGCTGATAAAAAAATAAATAAAAATAAGGCAGGAAAAGACAAAGATTTAGCCTACAAAAAAATTACCAGTGCTGCCATGGCATACAGTGTCCACCAGAGGGCGCATTACACATTCCCTAAGCTTTGAATCTCAGCTGACTGCTGCAGGTGGGGTGATCATTTTTATGTGAAATGGGTAATTTAAATAATATTAAATATCTCCCATCATTTCCCCCGAAATAGACCTGAGAATATTCATGTCGGCCATGCCTGGTTTTTCTATAGTAACACTACAGAAACGCTAATGGTCCGTTACATTTAACTGATCATTACTTTATTCGATTTTCGTGTCTTCCGGAACATCGTACTTTTCTTTTCCTGCGGCTTTGTTTAGTCATAACCTCAAAATTATGACTATCAAACAACAACAACAACAAAAAGCAATAGGCCTGTCTGTACTTATATCATGTATTGTCTACCAACTGAGATCCTTTGTTTAGGCTACCAGATAATGATTTTAACAACATTATGTTCTATTTGGAGATATTCTAACATCTGCGACACCACTTCATGTCATGATTTGTACGTTAGTGCTTGCGATTCACTACAAAATCCGAATCCTCACCAGACGATTTTGGAGACATTCTGTGTGCTGGCGAGGGCCTCCAGCATCTTGCGCTTCTCCAAGTCGTAGATGGAGTGCCTGTAGGCCTGCAGCAGTGTGTTCCAGCCGTCCTCCGTCTTAGCCGCCTGGGTGAACACCACCCTCATCAGGTCACCAGGGATGCTGGAGGAATAAAGGAGAGAGAGCAGAGTGAACCGTTACTATTAACAGGGTGGATAAGTTTTAAGGTGTTGGGCGTTGGGACACACATTCATACTGCCTTTAGTACAAGCAAAAAGAGAACGTACAGGTGCCTCTGGTCTTAAACGTATAAGTCTGTAGACCGTTGCCTCTTGCCTACGGTCCTGTTAGCAAGGACCAAACTACTTTAGTCTGCGAGAAATTGCAATTACCTGGTTTACCTTTCCACTGTGTTATCTGCTTAACATTTACATGATCAGGACTTGCTGCACTCACTGTTCTGTCCCATTGGAGGCCACCCAATTGTGGAAGACAGCCATGGCCTTGTCTGTGCAGTTGCCCCTGTTGAAGCTGCAGGAGATCTCCAGCAGGGTGAAGCGCAGGGTCTGCTTGGCCACGGAGCTCTCCTCCTCCCACAACTGGCTGTCCATCAGAGCCTGGAAATGGCCGATGATGTACGCCTGAGTAGACACAAAGGAACACATGCTGGGAAGTGACTTCAGTTCAGTGCGGTCCCACGCTTTACATTCTCAATCTTGAAGGGTGTGCGTGATGAGGTGTATTATATCCACTTTTTTTGAAGTACTTTAATCTATAACACCGCACTTTGTTGAACTCTTAATATATATACATTTTTAAGCTATTCGTACTGTTTTTAGATAGTTGTAATATTGTTGTGTTATATGTTGTTGTTGTTGTGTTGTATGTTGTCTCTCGTCGCACCAACAGGAGAAGCACTCCAAATTTCGTTGTATGCAAATACAATGACAATAAAGGCTTTTCTTTCTTTCTTTCTATAAAGGCATTATATGAAATAACCCCAAACAAACAGTGAAAACCACTGAAATGACATGTCAAATAGGCACACGGTTTGGCATGTTTACCCAACATTTAGTTTAAACCTGCATGGTGGACTAACCTTCATCCTGCCCACCAGGTTCAGGTCCTGTCTCTTCTCCAGCATCCTGAGTATGTGCATGAGCTGGCCCAGGCCCTCAGTGAGTGGAGCCGTCTCCGTCTCATTGGACATGTAGGCAAGCAGATTCAACACCTGCCTGAAAGACACCTTGCCCAGTCTGAAAGAAGGAGCCATTAAATTAAAACACTGACTAGGCAACCGACTGATGACCGTGGTGTAAATAAATGCGACAGTCCGAATGACTTGAACCTTGAACAAGTTCATAGGAAGTTAATGAAAAGAACGTGTTGGAGAATGGTAACGCCTCTGCTTGTTATAAACTATCTTAGGACACATCTTACACGACGTTAATACCTTGAGAGCATGAACATGTTGTTAACGAGAGCAGCTCGATCATCATGAGAGAGGATATTCACGTCTTGCTGCAGGGCATCTATGAGAGCTTTCCAGCCTTCCACTCCATAATCCACAATGTAGAAGCCCTCGTTTTTGTAGTTAAATTTCAACCACTTGACACCAGCAGGGATGTCCAAATTGGCTAAAAAGAGATAATCCATAAACACACAAATGTCAGTGCATACCTACTGCATATTTCAAAGAAAGTGGGCAATCTTTCATGCTGAAACATATCAACTGTCTGATGACAAATATGTATGATCTGTAGCATAAAAAAATAAATAAAAAAATACTGAAAATATGTTGCGATCCAATTTGGACCTCCAGAGAGTGACGCATTTGTGTTTGGCCAAAACTGAAATACAGGTTCTACTGGCCCACAGGTGCCATTAGATTCAAGAGATAAATCAAGCATCCATATAATAGAGTAAACAAAGCACTAAATTAAGTCAAAAATGATTACACAAGAGGTCTTAAGTGGTAACGTTAAAGAGACTTCAGAAACAAAGCAGCGGCAGCAATATTGTCTTTTCTGAACAGAACAAAGGATAACAGTGAATAGCACACCTGATTTTTCTTTGAGGAGGAACACCTGCTTGCAGCCGCTGGCCATGCTGCAGCTGTCATTGACGTATGTCAGCGGAATGTGCCACAAGTTCCTTCAAGGGACACGCAGAAGAGACAATTAGTTGGGATTAGTTCTGTTGGTGACATGTGACCATATGTCTCTTTCAAGAGAGCAGGCAGTCAATATGTAAACGTAGCTGCTACAATTATTATTATTATTATTATTATTATTATTAATAATTAATTAATTAATTAATTAATAATGTATTTGATTTCAAAGCACCTCTCAAGACACCCAGGGTTGCTTCACATTAACAACAAACAAAAATAGAAATAGAATTCACAAACAGAAAAATACATAAAAACAACAACACTAAATTAAAAATGTATCACTGAATAGGCAATTTCATCAATTACTGTCATTTGTATTTCCACTGAAGGACGCTGGTCTTTTCTAAATCTTGTACTTGTAAACTCACAAACATTTCCACCCACAAAACACGCTATGTTTCAGTTTAGAAATTAGTTCAGTACTTGGAAGTGAAATTCCCAGCATCAAGGAGGAAGTGTTCCTGTGACAGCTTGACTTTAGAGCCTGTTCTGTCCACGGTGACAAGAGGAAAGCCCTTTTGAAGAGTCCAGGTGTTCATCATCTCTGCTACGCCGAAGGGCAGTTTACTCACCTGTGTCAGGTACATAGGAAACAGATCAATCACATGAGGACTGTGCTGTGAAGCAACCAGACTGTTCCCCTCACACGCACACACAAGTTTTTTAAGGTCAAGTTACCGAGGAGAGGCTGTTCCACAGGTCTTCGTTGACTGTATTACGATCTTTGAATTTCTTAAGATACTCAATAACTCCTTTCCGGAATTCTCCATCATTCAGTGTGGAATTAACCATGAGAAGTATTGAGGCACCCTGAAAGCATAGAACGGGACATAGCACACGTTCTAAAAACACTGACTGAATATTTGGAATGAATGTCACACACAGTATGAACAGCGGCCCTACAAGTCACACACCACAAGAAAAGTATGCTCTTAAAAACATCTTCATGAGGTCAATATTTAAGACTATAACTTTCGATGACGTAGGTTCTTCTAAGAAACGACAGAAGTTCTGTGAAAGCGCACCTTCTCGTAAGACACAGAGTCAAACATTTCCTCCACTTGTTCTGGGGTTTTCACCACGGACGAAATAGGATGGGACGAGTTCAGCGAGTCTTTAGCCAAAGCTCTGAAACGAACGTTGAGGAACTCATTGTCCTAAAAACAACATTTAAAACACTTTTTAGACAACTCAGAAAAGAAAAGTAAATGAGGAACATTGAGATTAAGTAAATTAATTTGTTTTGCAATTAATTTAATCACGTATGCATCACTATGGAGGATAGCTCAATAAATATAAAAAAAATATATGAATAAGAATAAACAATGCAAAGAGAACTTACGATGTCAAGTTCAGGGAATAATTTCTCGATGGACATGTACTGCATGTAAGAGGCAAAGCCTTCATTAAGCCACAGGTCATTCCACCACATCATGGTGACAAGGTTTCCAAACCACTGAAAGAAATTAAAAGCACCTGGACTGAACAATATTGCTCATACATACATACGTCATTCTCAAAACAAATATGGTTTGTGGAGTAGACGCTAGGATGAAATCACAATCACAAAAACACAACAAATCACAAACCTAGCAGCTACTACCTAGGTAGCTGCTAAAAAAAAAAACTTAAAAAATGATATGCTACATTTGATCAGTGTTTCTGTGGAATAAGGAAATCCAATTCAAATATTTAAGAATTCCAAGATTTAGTAGCATAATGGTTAACAGATTTGCAGGATTCAGATCGGGACAGGCATAGATTTGAGTTGTCTGGAGTTTGTATAAATTGGAAAAAAAAATTAAATAAAATGGGGCAAACGGCAAATTAATATACAGTATTTTGGTCAAATAGTAGTGATGTATAGCATTGGACCCAAAACTGATCCAACGCCCACTGCCTTATTAAAATCATATTGACCATTTTACATACATATCTGATAAGCTACCAAACTAAACTACAATAGTAAATTAATCCCCTGAGGGTCTGGTGATGCCACTCTAAATCATCATGAGTGATGAATGGGTACAGAGGGTTATGGTGAGATACCTGGTGGGCGAGTTCATGTGCAATGACAGAAGTCACCAGCTGCTTGTCTAGGGGTGACGAGTGATTCCCCACCAGTAACGTCGTTTCCCGAAATGTGATGAGTCCCCAGTTCTCCATGGCCCCAGCCAGGAAGTCAGGGATGGCCACCATATCTGAATAAAACCAGGTCACATGATGACAAAGACTGCACTGACACGCGGATAATGACCATTGTAGTGGTCCCTCCCACTAAACGCGCCACAACAATTGTGTATGGATGGACCCACCTAATTTGCTTAGGGGGTAGTCAATGTCAAAGAACCCGTTGTAGAACTCCAGCAGCTTTGCAGCACTGTCCAGTGCATAGTGGACTTGATCCTTCTTGTCTGGTACAGCATACACCGAGACCTGAAAGTAAGCATATTCACATACTGGTCAGACAAAGGAGACTTAAATAAACTTTACAAATACACAGAAAATAAACAAGTTATACTCCCTCAGAGAGAATGTAATAGTAAGTACACAACATATTCAGAACTCATAAATATAATATTTATCATTTTGTGTTTGTTGTTAGTTCATTGTCAGTCATTGGAGTAGGAAATCCTTCCTCCCTTTATCTATCTAAAGCCAATACCATATCACTCTGTAGCCAGGCAAGTGTTTCTGAGGCATGCAATGGCATCCAGTTTTCTAGGGTTTTTCTTTCTAAGTTGTTGTCATGGACAGGCTGCCTTTATCAAACTACCTCGGTTCCACTGACGTTGCGGCTGACACTGCTCATGTTGGCCACGATGAAGGCCACCAGATAAGTGCTCATGGTCACACTCTTTTCAAACTCATCCAGCAGAAGCCCATCCGGCTGAGGGGTAGTACTGGTCTGAAACACAAGGCCACAAATCGAGCAGGGTGTTTTTTTAAAAGGCATTCATGATACATAGACAGGTTGAACAAAATAGATGGAGCTGTACCATTAGCGGTCTGGTTAAGGAAAGCTAACATTTAGGGCTTCTTTGAGCAGGACTAATGGAACTGTCAGTGGTTATTTTTTGTGAGGAAGCTGTTAATGATTCCGTGCTACCTTGGGCATGTTAGATAAGCTTATATATCTGGCTTCTCTCTTTATCTTCACAGAAAATGTAGCTTTAAAGGCTGGCTCGTCGAAGCAGGGGAAAGCCTTGCGGGCAGCTAAAGGCTCAAATTGGGTTGCAGCCAGAACTCTGCAGGGAGAAACAAACAGAAATCCAATTACTGTCCACGGAGAAACGAGGTTATCACTCATTTACATTACTAAGCCACACTGAACTGAATATTACTGCAGAGTGGGCCTATATTTATGCATACATATACAACGCCCTTTTTCAACATTAGCAAGCCTGTGAACACATCCTTTACCGTCTGGTGCCAGTTGTGTCTAGGTAGGAGCTGTTGTAGAATCCATCGTAGCGGTTTGAGAGGTTTGCTGAATAGTCCAGCTTCAGCGTGCACTGCTGTCCCTTCTTGAGTTTCGGAAATGTAATGGCGATTTGTTGCCAAAGCTTGTATTCCAACGGCTTGACCTCTTTACCTTCGAAAGTCGCTCTGCTGATTTTCAAGTTGGAGCTGTGCAGGATAAGCTTGTCGGTGTCTTGCTGAAGTGTCATGGTGATGGAGACCGTTCCCTGGAAGGTCATGGTGGTCAGGTTGGGGTGTAGCAAGATGTCGTAATGCACGGGGACCACGACACCAGGCAATCTCAGATCTGCCCAGGGGAACGGCTCCCCACTCTCTGAGATTGGGAAGACGACCTCCTGCGAGGCGTTGGATTTCTTGCATCCGTCTTTGGTGAACGTGCAACCGGGCAGGAAGTAGACAACCATGACCATGGAGGCGACCAGCACCAGAATGAAGACCCCAGCCACCAGGGTCTTGGTTGAGGGCATGGAGCAGAAGCTGGAGGGCTCCTGTCGGGTGAAGGCAGAGGCGCTGGTGCGCTGGTTGGAGCTGCGGTTCATGAACGACATGCCCAGCAGCCGGGCAGACGACTCGTAGTCCTCCTCCTCCTCGTCCGCGTCGTTCTCAGCCAAGCCGCGGACGAGCAGGCGCGAGGTGCGGGGCTCGTACACCACGTCGTCTGGGTCGAGGGGGTAGGAGGGGGTCGTCTCCTTGGCCAGGTCCACCACGTCTGGCTCCTCCTCAAACATGCTGTTCTCAATCATATTCCTCGGCAGTGGAGCTCGCTCTGCATTGTCAATTCGGAGATAAGACCAAAAACGAAACATTGCTTACACCATTTCTGAGCAAGTCACTGGATAAGCACCGAGTGAAGTGCAAGAGCTAGAGTTACGACTGAAAGGCAGTCTGTACAGCAACACACTTATGGCAGCACATTGTTTTGCAAATATTTCCCAGACAAACACGTCTTCTGTGCTGACTATTGAATTCACTCTAGGCTATAATTTTACAATTTGCCTGGTATCCACAACAAATACTTGCTACATTCCTACACCAGAAAAAGAAGACCATGAACCTATTTTACTATCGTTACCACTTACTCATGGTGTATTCAATCGTTTTAATCATAAAACAAAAAGCGTCATCATAGTAGGAGGCTATATTCCTGCTTTCATGAAGTCACTATTGTTCCGCATACAAATAAGAAAATGCGGATGTTGCCTGTATGTGTCCTCCGTGGGAATAGATCCCATGACACTGGAATTGTTAGCACCTTGATAAACCAGAATTGCAGGTTCTAAAAGCCAAAACATACCTTTTATCACTCATATTGAACCACAACATACAGTTCATGACAGTAAACGACTTAACCTTCCAAACCAGTGGAGCAGTGAGACCACCAGATTGATCATGAGACCACTTCCTCCTCTTTTTACACAATTCCTCTTTTTGTCTTCTTTGTAAAGAGCTTTTTTTCTTGTTACACTCAGATGAGACCAACAGATAATTTCCCATGAATCATGACAAAGTAAATGGTTACATTATAGGCTTAATCTACGGTTAACTACTGACTCTTTGTCCAAAAGATGATGAGGCTAAGGTTGAAACTCATAACAATGCAACCCAATACAGTTACAGCTTCAGATGCGTCATAAAAGCATGCATTAATTTTTCTGAAAAACCAAAACAAACAACCATGCCTTTACAGTGCAGTGTTTTCTTGGCGGGTCGTTGTTTCTTTTATGTAAACCTTCACCCCAGCCTGAGATCCTAAGCACTCTGGAAAAAGTCTTCACTCATGACTGCTCTATATTTTAATAATTTATTTATTTCCATCTGGCCACTCTACCATGAAGGCCTGATTGATGGAGTGCTGCACTGATGGCGGTAAGGTTCTCCCATCTCCATAAAGGATCTTTGGGTCTCATTCATAGTGACCACTGGGCCTTCACACAATCCTGTCTCACGTGCCTACGACAATTCTATCGACCTCATGTCTTGGTTGTACTCTGACACCATCAGCTGTGAGACCTAGACAAGTGGGTGCCTTCCCTAATTATATCCAATTAATTCAGTTCAGCACAGGTGGACACTATTCAAGTTGTAGAAGCATCTCAAAGATCATTGATATTTATACATATACCTGAGCTCAATTGCAAGTGTCATAACTAAGGGTTTGAAAATACTTCTGTGTAAATGTAATATTTCAGTTCTTTTTTTTTAGATAAATTAACAAAACACTCAATAAAGTTGTTTTTGCTTTGACATTGAGAAGTATTTTGTGTAGATTGATGAGAAAACATTTTTTTTATCCATTTTAAGATGACATTGAAACATAACAAAATGAGGAAATATTGAAAGGGTCTGAAAACTTTCCAAATGCACTGTACTCTGTTAATTAGCAAGCGATTTTATGAGCCTTTGTGTAAACTCCATAATGAGTGAGGCTGTAACTATAAAGCACATCCTGCAGGTGTGTAATACGGATTGTAAACAATTCACAACTCAAGTCAACAGAACTCAAGCTGCCATGTTTGATCAAGGAAATATAAATGGAATGCATTGTTTACTTTAGACATGGAGCACTGCTGTGGCTTTGCTGGTTAAACTTGAGGCTTAGTATGAACAACACCTACAAAATTACAATTTGTTGAAAAGCAATAAACCAGCTGCTGAAAGCAAGAAGACCTCTGTGGTTTTCCTCTGTGAATGCCAACCAGCCATCCAAACATATCCAGCTACAGAAATATATTAGAACATGCTGGCTCATGCACAGTGTCCAGAAAACATGACTAAATTTGATGAGTGCATATAATGGTGTTCCTGGTTATAGATTGTTAGTTTACTAGAGTAGTGATCTGAAGGTTACTTATAAATAGCCAGCTGAGGTGAATGTCCATTTCGCAGGAAAAATCTGACAACAACACATCATACCGTAGTCTTGCTTTACACCGACAGACTGCTAAGAACAGAACCCAGATGGTACAGTGCTCCCTCAGGTACTTCAACAATAAACTAGCTCTTGTTTATCAAATATTGCTAGGTAGCTAGCTACTCACTGGATGTCTGCTGTGAACCAAATTGATAGTTAGTTAGAGAGCTAGCTGCCCCACGACATGAATATCAAATAGCTTGCTGTTATGTTGCCATTGTAATTTCAGCGTGTCACTTTAATGGAATAAACCAATCATTGCTACATTAATTTGTTGTAAAGTTAGGAAGTATACTGAGATTACTAGCATGCTAACTAGCCATGTCCTGTCATCTGGATGTCAAAGAAAATAAGTAGTCTCAAATAATGTGAGTGTTTAATTCAGTAATCAACAGTTCCAAATCCTGCATCCGTACAAGGGAAGCCTAAATTTAAACGTGATGACTTGCTTCGACAACTCTGTCCTTAACTACGCCAATGACCTCGTCTAAACTTGTAACTTCACAGTCCAATTTATAGTGCTCAGAAGAGAGCAAACTTCTCTACAATTCACCTAAGCTAAGAATTTAGCTTAATACTTTTTAATGGTAGCGCTTACTTAAAGTAAATCATGCATGCAACCCCACTAAGATAGTTTACCAAACAGCTAGTTGACTAATACAACTTATCATCTAACTGGTCATATGAAGTGAACAAGAACTGAAAAGTTAAACAGATATAGGCTTAAAGAGCGTCGCAGTAGCTAGCTCCTTCAAACTAGCTAGCTAGCATAGCTAACTTTAGCTGGCTGATGGGTTACTTGAGAAGAAACATGGACAGCAGCTAAGATGAAGTGGTTGGCTAAACATACAATGAACTCAGTTATCTTACCTTCATCAAAGGGCTCCATTTTGGAGGTGCAACTCTTGAGTTTGAATTGAGTCCACTCTTCGTAAAGGTGGTCCACACCAAAGTGAGATATCAGCCCTTGATACTGCACTGCAAGCTCTGACAGCCGGTTGTCAGTCAAGTAAGTTAGCTAACACTGGCTAGCTAATTTGCTAGCTAACCAAGCAATTTACATTTCAAGCTCTCGGACTGAGTTCCGCATCAAAGCTACGAAAACATAAAATACATATACGTCTTAACTGGGATGTGTCAGTATCAGCTTAAGGTCATAACGTGGCAATTCTGATTTCAACGGCTCTATGGCACTGGAACCTGACTCGGAATCACTGCTGCAAAAGTGTTTTCAATCACTGTTCATCTTCGCTTCCCTGTTTGTTATGGAAAGCCAGTGCCAGTGTTGAACGTATTATCAGTCGCTGTAGCTCTACGGAAATCGTGCTATCATACAAATTGATTTTAAGTAAACAAACTTTGTAACAATGCATAATACTACAGACTTTTATTATACCACCAATGGGATAGGGGAAGTGCCAGCCTATAGAAATGTCAGACCAAATTGATACACACGAGTTATTGGATATCGATTTCATGGCAAGTCGTACATTTGATTTGATAATCGTTTTATAGGCCTAAATGTCTATCATTTGTCATAATTGCACATATTCTGGCTAACTGACAATAACCTGTTTTTTGTTTAAGTGAAAGTGATTTAACTATAATTCAAAGGGAGTGGGCAAAGATACAACATGTTCACTAAAGTACTTAAAACATAATGAGACAAATCATTTAAAGAAGGGGCAGGTAAAGTTGACAAGGAAACCATATATCACCACGGGTTTGCCTATGAGGAATGCTAAAAATGTGCATTCAGTGAGGATTTGTCTAACTCATTTGGTTACAAAGGTAGATCTAGGGTATTTTGGAGGAAATCTGTTGCAGAGGACATTTTCACAATTCATTTTCAAATGTGAAGGCCCTAGTCTCTTCACGCTAGTGAAAAAAAAATCAGAATGTGTTGAGAGTCTGATTTCACATCTGAACCTCTGCCTGACAATGGGAGTGTATTTCTGGACTGCAGACACAACCTGAAATGAGTGACTGTGGCCCATTGCCTCACCACACTTATGAGTAAGCAGAAATAACTTAGTCAAATGCTTTTAATTCCCCATGACAGATGCCACTGCTGGAAAAAAACGAATTATTTTCTGTACGTAAGTAAAGCTGCTGCCTTATACTGTAGCTATGTACCTTGTGTTGTGTTTATGACCCAAAATAGTCTCTGTACCAGATATGACCTGACACTATCAGAGACAGAATACCCATTACAATGTGTAAAATGCATATTTTTGCCTGGAGAGATGTAATTAGATATATTGGTAATTATAATTACCAAGTTTTACAAAGTGACAGTGTAATATCAGAGGTTGTCTTACAGAACATAACATAACATTACAGGAAATATCTTGACTGGTGGTTTACATCTGTTTTTTTTTTTCAAATACCAATACAAAAGGTGATAATGTCAATAGTTTTATTTTATTTTTACAATCCATGGTATGTTCATGTGAACAAAAATATTTAGTTTGTACAAAAAGTGTGCCATTTTCCACAGCAAACAGTTGAAGAAATGTAATGTAAGCGCAAATTCTAATTAGTTTTTCAGTCAATTCATTTTACATTCACTATGTATACATAATTTGTATTTGTGTTTTTTGTGCTTTGTTTTGTGGGTAGCTGTATTGATGTACCAACATCAAACCACTAGAGAGCGCTGTACTCTCGCTCACACAACATGTTTTTAGCTGTTCTATTGACAGGGGTAGGCCAACCTCAGCCATGCAGTAGAACCAGAAGAGAATGCACACAAATCGCAGGAAATGGATTCCACATAGGGTAGTTCTTTCAAAAAATTATTTCTGTCCATACATCCTTGACTGTTTTTATTTAAAGTAAGTCACGTATATATTTGCAATTTCTTTAAGTCAAATGCAACACAAGTACACATTCTTTTGCCAAAGGAGGTGAAGAGACTATCGTCTATCATTCTTTTGAAAGCCTTAATGCCCCTGAAAACATGTGGAAAATACAGGCTGATAACCCACTAACATAAAACAACTATCCTTAGATAGAATTAAAAAAAAGCAACCATAAAATACTTTAAAAAAATGAAAACATAATTATTTGTCTATTATTGTCATAATATGTTCCGTGCTCTGTTGATATTGGCCAGACAGTTGACCCAGTTGTACAGAGATCTGATCTCACCGAAGTTCTTTTTCATTGAGCTTCAAAGTTTTTAGCAGCCAGGTCCTCAAAGTCTCCAAATTGCGCTCCAACCACACGATATTCTTCTCCACGTTCTCCAGCGCCACCTGGGTGACTCGCAGTTGGGATGATTCGTCTTTTATGGATTCAAAGAAATCTTTGATCTGGAAATAATATATAAGGGTGTAATTAAGGTCTTGATTTAGGTGTCATGGGGATCATTTAAAAATAGCTTGTGTTTTTTTGCAGTGGAAATATATAAACTTACATCATTTAGTTCTTCTTTTGATGAAAACTGAGACGTTGTGCCAATTATAATGGTCCTAATACTGAAGGACCCCAGCTGAAACCTGAAGGAAGAAATGGTTTACAGTTCAGGCAATGCCTTGTCAAAGTCTGTGTGGTCAAAAAGACTAGTGCAGTGGCATGATTTCTGTAAAAGATGTGGTCTTTTAAGTTCAACCTTTATTTAAATTTCACAACCGAATATAATTTCACATCATTTAGTTCAACAACAGTGTGACAGTGTTGGTTAGAATATCATCAAAACTGGACTTACTGCAAAGGCAGTAAGCAATACATTCTTTATCAAACATTAGTTAGAAAGACCTTACCAATAACAACAACAATTTCAAGCCTGATCAGAGACATGCAGCAAAACTCCATGTTAAATGCCACTGATCATCAGGTGATGCAATTGTACACACTGTAGAAGGTTGGCTATATTTTGCCTTAAGGATGCAGAATCTTTAAACATTCACTCACTTTTCCACCAGCCTGTCCCAGTTCTTCTTCACAAAGTTCCATGCCAGGTTATGACCCTCTGGGTTTCTAGCCACGCTATATATCAGTGAGGGCAGCACCATTGTTTTTATGACTTGTCCCTTCATGCCAAGGTATAGTATTCTGTGCATAATAGAGGGCATAACAATGTTTGGTTTAAGATGCTCAACTGTTAAATGTCAAATAGGCTATATAATGCTCACAAGGACAACACACATGCTTGCAATACCTTATCAATTTAGTTGTATCTTTGCTGGTTGCTAAAGCTGAGAGAATTTTGTCTTTCTCAGCCTCTGACATGGATGTTGTATACTTCTCTAAGAGGTACGTCCAGCCTTCATGGTTTTGAGCTCCAACACAGAAGACTGTCTCAATCACATCACTGGGTGGACTGAGGAGAGAAATGTATAGACATAGAATAGAATTATGTTACTTATACATGTACTGTGTATTGATGTCTTCACAAAGATACATAAGTAATATCATCTAAATAAATAAATACAATTAAAAATATTTGTGAAAGCATAGTCATACATATTCTAATGATCATGTAGTAATACAGCACTATTGGGTAGTTCAATGGGCAATCAAAGCTTTGAAATACCTCATTGTGCCGTTGGATTTCATCCAGTCATTGAAGAACTGTTTAGCCTTTTCAAGACAAGGGGGGTAGCCCAAATCACAAGCCAGGGAGAGCACCTCAGAGCGAAGCCTCCTGTCTGAGATGGACCCCTTGTCAGTCCATGTCTGCCTGTCAATCACTCCTTGGAAGAACTGCAATATGAAGGCCTGTGCCCACCATAACAAATTCCTTTTGTTACCACCATGGCAAAGAGGTTTGTCACCAGATACATGTTACTGGCTACAGAAATATTGAGACTCTGAAGTGTGAGGCTTACTTTCACATTTTGGGTGACATCCGAGAGCTTTCTCTTCTCTACCATTTTGTGGAAGGCTTCCAGATATCCAAAGCCTTGTATGAGGGGGACGTTGTGGGTCTCAGACTTCAGGTAAGTGATCAGGTCGAGAGCCGTGTCAAGAGACAACTGTCCTGCACTGGATAAGAGAAAAATGGTAGAGTCAAAACAACGCTAGTGCCATCAGACGTCTTAAGGGAGCTCTTGTCATGTCAGAAATACCACAAAAAAAAGCAGATGTGATATTGTGATCTTGAGGCTTAAATAAGCCCTCCTGTTCATTTAGAGTCACTTCTAGACTACCAGCAAATAGAACTTGGGTCAGCTCACGTGACTAGCTGAAAGGCGCTGTGAATGAGGTTGGCCCGATCCTTGTGACTCAGAGCAGTGAAATTATGCCTCAGAACTGCGCTCAGTCTCTCCCAGCCATCCCCCTCGTAGTGGACGATATAATAACCATTCATGTCTGTGTTAAACTTTACCCAGTCCACACTCTCATCCAAATCCAAGACACCTGAGGGAGATGAGGAATACGCTTACACAACATGGTCAAAGAGATATGAAGCACGGCGAGAAAGTTTAATGAACAGGTGCTGCTTGTTTTCATGTGTGATGGAATAGTAATTACCTGACTCTGTGTCTAATAAATGCCTCGTGTCACTTCTTGAATGGCTTGTTTTGTATGTGAGAGGGATGTGCCAAAGAAAGCTGTAATTGAGATCACATTAAATTGATATGCATTAGATTTCCTTCACTTGCGTATGAAGAATCATACATAATGACTCTCTCTACAATATACAACTGTCAACATATTTTCTATAAAGCCATATCTGACATCAGGAATATTCTTAAATGCATAAAACATGTAAAATATACTGTATATCACAAATAGGACTTCTTAACTTCAGCAACATAAAGCACTCCGAATCCCTATTAGGTTCATACTGGTGAAGGTAAGCAGGAACTATACCTCAATAATTCAGTAATTTGTGGTAAATGCATTGAAGAATACATTGTTTTGTGTGTAGTCCACCTTATAAGGAATGAATGTTGGCACAAGCATGCTCCCCTTACCCTTTCTGCAGAGATGCCCAAAGAGGGTCACCAGGAAGGGTGGTCTTAATGAAGCGTTCCTGTTTAAAGTACAGCTTTGACCCCTGCTGCTTTACTCTCACCAATGGTATGCCTCTCTGCAGTGTCCATGTGTTCATTATGGCCTTGAGGTCCATATGCTCCCCTGCGTAGAGATACTGAAGGCCACATAAAATACATATAGACAAAAATGTATCTAGTAAAAAATATTTATTCATAAACAGAGGATTACTTTGTACATATAAAGTATAACACAATGTTTCCCAAATAAAGTAAATAATGCATTTGAAGGATGGATTTTCAATGATATTTACCGCATTCTTTGTTGCTTGTGAGCTGGTATAGCAGTGTTCCCCTGATGTGAACTCATCCTCTGAGCATGTCTGTAAACAGAATATTAATCATCTAAGCTATGTTCAGCACATGTAATATTTGTATAAATAGACATATTTGGTTTTAATTAATAGGAAGAGAAACATACGTTGGCTAAGCTGTCCCACAGATCCTCATTTTTGGCATTTTTGAACCTGAATTTCTTCAGGTATCGGACAATGCCACTTTGGAACACTTCATCGCTGAGAAAGTGTCTGAGCATGTGCAGGATACATGCACCCTGAGACAACCAATCACAGGACATGAATGAATCAGGTAATGTCACATCTAAAAACTGGCCAAGACAGACTTACCAACTAGATTTGTTGAAAATACAAGGTATTTGAAATCAAGGCCTATACTGCAGACTTTCCTCATGAACATCTTTGCCTTGTTGAGGTCTGATGTGGATAATAATCATATTAGTTATCCAAACATTGTACAATTATCCCATACCTTGTCATAAGAGACTGTGTCAAACATTTCTTTGATCTGGGTGGGGTTTTCTGCTGGGCAGGAGATTGGTCGAGAGGAGTTGAGAGAGTCTCGCCCAATGGCTGCAAAGCAGGTTTGCAGGAAATAGTCCTCCTGAAATAAGATGGATTTCTTAGTCCAGTTTCATCACATAGTGACTAAACATTAGGAGATTCTTCCTGTTATGATTTTAATTTTTTTTAAACAAAACTTTTTATGATCACATACCACTCTTAGCTCTGGGTACGTTGCATCAACTGAGACAAATTCCATATATCTGGCGAATCCCTCGTTTAGCCATATATCATTCCACCACTCCATGGTTACCAGGTTTCCAAACCACTGTGTGAATGAGAGAATGAACCACTGAAAAATGCAACATCTCACCACTGATATATGTCCACCATGTGATATATGTTTACCCACATATTGTTGTTTATGCCCCATGTCTCTTTCCTTGTTTTTCACATTAATTGTTTTTCAAAAGTGCGATGTTGTGCAACAAACAAACCTGATGGGCCAGCTCATGTCCAATCACCATGGTAACCCAGAGTTGGTCGGAGGCAGATGAGGTGGCGGGGTCAAAGAGCAGAGCGGTCTCCCTGTAAGTGTTCAGACCCCAGTTCTCCATCGCCCCCGACTGAAAGTCTGGTATGGCAATCAAATCTAATGTGCAGTTAAAGGTATCAAGCATTAGAGGCTAAATGCAATGTCTTGTATAATATATAGGCTTTAAAGTAACACAGAAGTTGCATGAACATTTTCAATAAATGGTTCACTATCATGACATATATATTGAGTGAACACAAGTTATTTGAATCTACAATTACTTGGAGATTCAAATAATTGTGCCCTGATTGTGCCCCTGAAAAGTGAGTAAAAAGTACATCTAAAGTTTAGAGAAAAGTAGAGTAGTGAAAATGATCCTGCATTTACCTAGTTTGGGCAGGGGGTAATATATGTTGAAATACGTCTCGTAGAACTCTAAAATCTTCACTGCAGCCTCTAGAGCGTAATGGGTTTGGTGCCACTTGTCTGGAACGGCGTAAATGGAAACCTGAGGAGAGAAGACACACGCTAACATCTCCCAGAGTAATGGGGCACTGTGGAGACCAACAAAGGCCAACAAATACTCAGCGCTAGATTACTGTTGCATGACTGTTGGAACTCTAACTGTAGGAACAAAAGGCTAAAAATGTAATAATCCAAAAATCGAAGGCACTCTCTTTAGTAAGGTCACAATCATTTATCTCACACAGGCAGGAAATTATATGAATGCAAATTTTGCTTGCTGTAGAGCCATGCTGTTCTGCAACAGTATACCCATAGGCTTTGTGCCAGCATAAAAGGGGACCAACTTGGAACTCTGTTATTATGATGAAAATTCATTTGGGACCCTCTAGAATTACTTTTTTTTAAAACAAAAAAGATTCCAAATACCAATAAAATATATTGTTTTAATTATTCTTATTCTAATTTTGTCTCACTTAATTATTTTTGTAATATTATATGTGTTCTATTATCTTTAGTCCACCTGCATTGTATCTATACTTTTGACTGCATTAAATACAAATGGTCTTAGATTTACACTTTCATGTTTAGGTTTGAGTGTGGTGGGTGGCTTGTGGGGTGGGTTATGGAGAAGGTGAGATGATAGTAACCTGACAGAGTTGTGGCTAATAGACAAGAAGTAACTACTTGTTTAAAATGTGTGTTAAATTGTGCTAAATGGCAACAAAGTATAAACACAGGCTATAAAATACTCTTACCTCCACTCCAGATGAGGTCCTACCAGTGACACGTTTGAAGTCACACACAACAAAAGCAACCAGATAGGAGCTCATTTGCACACTAGTATCAAACCGGTCCTCCAGAAGGCCATTGGTCAGTTCTACTGTCTGTTCCTATGAGGGGGAGAAAGAATGCCGTTAACTGATGATCCATCTGACACAATGATCTGTACTTTATTGAATTCAGCATGTTAGTTTGGATGCTAAAGATGTCTTACTATGGGCATATTTGAAAGGGAAATATAGGTAGGCTGACGCCTTATCCTTATGGAATAGTTGGCTTTGAAATTGGGCTCGTCAAAACATGGGAAGGCCATGCGTGCAGAGGTGGGCTCAAAGTGCGTGGAGGCCAGGATCCTAAAATCAGGACGGAGAAGAAACACGCAATCCAGAGACAACTCCTTGAGTTTCCGTTTGAGCTGGAAATGTTACTGTTATGCAGTAGCTGTCATTCTTTTCTTTAATGCAGTACAACAAACAAACAAACAAATACACACAGAGAGAGAGGGAGAGAGAAAGAGACAGAAACATTAGCTGTTAACACCAGTGAAGGTACCTTGTCTCTCCTGTTTTAGTTTTATATGTGCTCCTGTATAAGCCATAGAACCCATCGCCCAGCGGAGCATCAAACTCAAGGTAAAGGAAGTACTTCTCCCCAGAGGTGAGAATTTTGGGCGAGAAGATGGCGATCTGCTCATGGGGTGGGTACTCCAGCACGGGCAGGACTCGTTCTGACAGGTGGGCCTCGCTCTCATCCAAGATGGTGGCCGTCGTGATGTTGAAACCTTTACTGTGCAGTACCACCCAGTTGGTGTTGTTCTTCACGTCGATCTCTATCTTGGCCGAGCCGGTGAAGTTGAGCGCGGCGAGGTTGGGGTGGATGAGCAGATGGTAGTGAACCGGCACAATGTAGTTTGGGAGCCTGACCTTGCTCCATGGAAAGGGGACGCCGTTTGTAGCCGTGTGCACGCTTTCATCCACCTGATCCTTCGAATCAGAGGCATGGCCTGTGCCAAATACAGTCAGGGGGAGCAGGGTGAAAACCAACAGTAGCATAACGGACGTTTAAACGGGGTAGACTTCTGTTACTTTGCAGTCGAGGGACAAGTGCTGCCTGAAGCGGAAAGATCCTGAACAGTCCTCAGAGATACCTGTAGGGATGCAAAAGACATCATTATGGCTCCCACCCTTCTGACGGCCGTCGTTTAGGGGTGAATTGGGTGATGACAATTCTAGGGACCCACAGCCCAGGGGGGGCCCACAAAAAACCCAGTAGCCTATTATGTAGGCTTCCCTTTCTATGACTAAATTATTATGCATAGGCGTAACTAATACTTATACTAATGCATCAGAGTTAAAACAAAGCCACAAAATCAATAAAATTGAAAAAAAAAGTTTCTATTTTCTGAGCAATAACCCCCTTCTTTAAAAAATGGTTTGGTCCATGGTTCGCTCCTCTTTTGAGAATTTTGCGCGTAGTTACTGCTCACGAACTGCAGCAGCAGCCAGCTGGCTATTAATAGAGAAGCAATGCCAAAACAGAAACATAAATCGGGACGCCAAAAAAGAGAGGAGAGGAAGAAAAGAGAGGCCAGGAGCCCAGAATATCACCGATTTTTTTTCGAAGAAAGGTGAGCGTGTTAAGCTAGCTGCACAGGCGCCCTGTGGTTCACGAGAAATAGCATAGCTCGCTTCGTCCAACGTCACGATGTTGGAGTGACTAATGTTAGGAGCTAGCGCTTAGCTACTAACATTACTGCGTTAACCGAATGGCACTAACGTTTAACGTTACGTGTGGTCAGCAGTGTAAAATAATCGCCTGACAAGGCTGACATTACGAAATGATCCACTAAATATCATCCACAGAAAAGATCAGTAAGGCAGAAACAATGGCAATGATTAATCTGAAGTTGAGAAGTGAAGAATTGTATCAAAATTGAATTGTAGTTTTTGATATTTATTTTACAAGAAAGTATTTCATTGTGTTGTCTATTTTATTATTTTGCAAGAAGTTCTAATAGAGTTGTAGATGTTACATAGCTACCTTGGTGATTTGAGTATTAACAGTTCCACCTTGTGGAGTATCTTGAGCCAGTGTAATGTGAGTTTTTTTGTTTGTTGCACAGCATGTGCTTGATGTTTACATAATAATACCCAGTATCTATTTGTTGAGTGGTTAATTGAAAATTGCTTTCCGATCAGACTAGGTGTAACACTGTAGCCTTAAGTAGCCTCTTATGGGTATTGCACCATGCAAATCAGAGAGAAGAGATGTGAATAAAAAGACAATTGATAAGCCATTTAAGCTGAGAACAAAGATATAGCAATAGATATGATGAACAAAATGTCAGAAACAATAGCAATGATTAGTCTGAAGTTGAGGTAAGCGAAGAATTGTATCAAAAATGCATTATAGTTTTATATATTTATTTTTATTTGACAATACATTTAACAAGTACTTTATTATGTTCTCTATTTTTGTTATTTTGCAAGACATTCTAATAAAGATGTTACATAGCTGTCTACCTTTGGTGATTTGAATATTTAACAGCTCCACCTTGTGGAGTATCTTGAGCCTGTATAATGTGAGTTTGGGTGTGTTGCACCAGGTGCTTGATTTTTACATAATAATACCCAGTGACTCTTTGTTGAGTGGTTAATTGAAAAAAATAAACGAATTGGGTGCATTGTGTCAGGCACTGTCAAGAACATAGAGGAACAAAAAAATAAAGAAAAAATTATAATACATATAGTCTAAGAAAAAAAGTCTTTGGCGATGAAAAGTCGGGGGGCGGGGGCCCACACCAATATTCTTTCAGGGGGCCCAGAATTCCTAGCAAAGGCCCTGCATCTGATAATCACCATTTCTGATTTCAACTCTTTCATTTGCATCACTCCGAATATCCCACCAGGACAGTACAGTTTGGAATTTCCGCATCAACAGTTCAGGCTCAGTGTGTCTGTGTGTTGAAAACTCTCAGACAGTACAGTTTATGTATATATATAAAGAGACAGATCACATTGTATCTGTAATATGAGCCTGCATGAGCTCCAGCCCTGATACAGAGGGATCAGCTCTGTCACATGGCCGTGCCTCACAAAAAAAGAAAGAGAGAGAGAGAGAAAGAGGGAGTGTGTGTGTTTGTCTGCTAGTGTCTCTACTGTCTGCAATGAAAATACACAACACAGAGCTACCCTTTAAGCACGTCACCCACACAGTCTCACACACACACACAAACACACACACAGTCGAAGCCAAAGAAGAGAGTCGTCCTTTGAGAGGGGTAGTCTCTTTATCGACTTCGATGTGTTTACCTCAATTTCAGCTGCATCATTCGGGCCTGTGTGTCTCCTGTGGCAGTCAGCTTTCATTTTCCCTTTCATGTGTCAGACCCACAATTCTCGGGTGCGCTGCAGCTGCTGCCTGTGCCTCTGCTGCCTTCCTGTGCTCTGTATGCAAATGAGAGCCAGGGCCGGCCAATGGCAGCAAGCGCCGGCACAAAAACAGGCTTCAGAGAACAAACGGCTTTCACGCTCAACAGGAATGAGGCCACTTAGGCTGGGTAGAATTCAGTGAACAGGGCGTTTTTGAAATGGGTGAATGTAGGCACGGCGGTTCTCACCTGGCCTCTTGTGAGTCTGTGTGTGTGAGTGTGTGTGTGTAAATGTGGTGGAAAAAAAGATCCAATTGCAGAAGGGATACAAACTGGGCTGTCACTCCCACGAGGTGTAGCTTTTCATTTTGTGTGAAATGAACTTGACCAACTCCTCTCTTGACCAACTTGGCCACTATTTTGTTTTTTTATTATGTTGCTTTCTCTAAAACCGCATTGCAATTTCAGTAAAAGCTGAAGGTTTCAAACAGAGCTGTTGATACCCATACTCTATGACACATGACCTCATTATAACTTCATATGTGGTAATTGTGACATTATCAAACCAGCAAATACAACAGGTGTACAGACTTCTGAGAGCTAACGATCTTATCATCAACCACACCACCTCAACAGAGACAGGCATATCACAGATGTGTCTGCAGGGCTCTGCAGCCTGACACTTAAAAAGTCTGAATAACCTTTCTGTCTAAAACATATCAAAAGAAACATCGAAGAATAATTCATAACAATTGTCAGAAGTGTGCCAACAACAACAACTTAAACGCCTTCTGACACACACACACACACAACCACACACACTTGTGTGCCATCTTCACCAAATACAATCCTGAACACCACTGCCTCTACATAAAGTTGCTTCTATAAGCTCAAATTGAAGTGGAATAGTAGCGACTTGAAAGGAGTTAATGTTGTTAATGTTGACACAGATGTTGTCTCCTGTCGCTGAAATGCATTTTGCCCTAAGGGGTCCATCATTTATCTCCAGATGCTTATACACACTGTAGGTGCCCAGAAGAGCAAAGGTAACTGAGAGCTGAGAGCTCTGGTGAAATCCCCCACCATATATCTTGTCAGCATGGGGAAAAACACACACACACTCACACACACACACACAAACACACACATACACACACAGACAGACAGTGGAAAGATTCCGTGGCGGGTGAGAAGTCACGTGAGCGAGAGAGAGAGCGGGTTAATCCTTCACACAGCGCTGCTCATTCCACAGGGCCGTCAACCTGGCACAGCACCATGCTTCTCCACCTGCTGACCATTCAACTCATCACAAGTGAGTAGAGCAGGGGGCAACGGTGCCAACGTCCCAGCAGGACGGGACAGGACAGCTGAAGAGGGTATCATGATATAGATTTGAAAGACCTTTCAATAACTCAACAGTTGACCTGGTATAAGATAAACATGTTAATTTGAAAGGTAGAGTTAAAAGCTGGTGACTGATTACCTTGGGTTGTGGTATGTGCCAACTACTTATGTGTGTGAAGGGTATGATATTTTTTTTTGTAAACATTCATTAAAGCATGTTAATTAATCTGTATTACATGGGTTGTTTTCTACAGTGCAGGTAGAGGGTGAGCTGCTAGCTACTCTCTCTCCTCCGTTTCACCTGCCAGGGCCTGGGTTTGGGTCTGAAGGGGGCTTGACCATCCTGATGTGCATGGTCGGTAACGTCCTGAATGGGGATCTGGAGGTGGCTTGGATCTCCGGGGGATCCAGAGGACCCCAGCCCGCCTCAAACCACCTGATGAGAGGCGAGGACGGCACCCAGACCACCACGTCTGTGATACTGGTGGCCTCCAGCGAATGGGAGAGCTATATCTGTTTTGTGAGCCGCAGAAGGATGGCTAAAGTCACACAGACGCAATATGTTGGATTTCCAAATAAGAGCACAGGTGAGTCACCATGCAGATGCTGAACACTTAACAAACCTTTCCTTATAGTGTTGTGGAATGTATCACTTGAAATGACAAGGAGGAACTCTGTGTTCAGATTCAGGACAAGAGCCTAACCAGTGTTATGAACATCAAACCAGCACGTCCAGCATATCTAAAGGTAATGATGGGTGGCTGGTGTGGTCTACTGTAAGCTATCAGAAGACAGTTTATTATGTGTCATACAACAGTCATACACCAGGTAATATATAGTCTATTATCATCATATCTGTCTCAATCAGCAGGGATAACAGCGCAGACAAATCACTTGATGATCCTGGCTCTCAGGATAATTCTTCTGAAGATCACAATTTTTAACTTGCTGATGACAGCACAAGCTGTTATAAGATGGTAAGAGGCTGTTATATATGCTCTACTCACTTCTACAATATGCTGTATTACTACAGATGTTTTCCTGGTGTTGACTTGATGTGTCCTCTGTGATAAATAATCGGTACTATAACTGCATGGCGTCACCACTCTCACAGACGAGCCTGTGTGTTGCCTGCGGATTCCAGAACGTTTCCCATGAACGTTGAGGGTGGACACAGTACATGAGCAGCCTCAGAGATAAGCTGACCTCCACAGAGACATTTTCTGGTCAGATTCAGCATACGAGGAGATGCTGCCTGGGTCTAAGGTCCCGATGTGTGTGTGTTTTGCTGATGGGAGTGTCTCTGAGACGTTGGGTTCAGCGGTGACGCACAGATGTGTGTGGTGTGGTGTGGTGGCAGCACACAGTGATATCTGATCTCACTGATCACACTATCCAAGAATGAGCAGATACTGTTCGCAGGTGTCAGGCAAATGCCACTAACCGACTTATCGAAGGGGTTGTGCTATATGTTTGTGTGTTTGTTTGTCTTTTGTTGTCATTTTGAGACACTGGCAAACTGTTTTTGCTGTCATTAAACTTTAAGTTCAGGAAATATATGCTGTATTTGTAAACAATCAGTGTGGGGATTGTCTTTAGGACCTGATACACTGAAAACACAAAATGTGAATGTAATGTTAATTTGTTTTCTAATTCGATCACTCAAGTGGACTATCACCTATAACAATCTTCCATCTACACAATTATGCATATTGGGCCATTTCATAGTCATAATCATGATCATAATAAACAGGAATCGTGTTCCATATCAATGTTTTCGGTAAGTTGTGTATTAAGTGGCATCGATAGATGATTGTGAATTGTGAAATGAACAGTGAATGTTAATTATAATGCAACAAAAGAACTAACAATGATTTTGTACTTTTAATTTATTGTTTTAAATAAAACACACGTTTTCCTTTTATCAGTTTTTCTTCACCACATCCAGTAAAATACTAAAACACTGATGTAACAATGGTGGTCCACTAGGTGGCAGTACAATCACATCTGAAACATTTTTTTTCCAACAGCAAGAGTATGGAGCTTAACTTTCTCTAACAAGACACTACATTTATAAATAATTTAAGTATCACCATTGAGCAGTCACTCTTCACAAAACAAAAACTCATATTCACTCACGACAAAAGAGATCACAAAGTCAAATGCTAACAAAAGCTTAACACAGGATGTAGGCTTAACTTTGCAGTTGATTGCACTCCAAGGCCTTGTTCTGGACATAAATATCCCACCTCACATTGAAATAGAGACTATTTCTGATTCTGATAACCGACCTCCTGTCAAACTCCCAGTGTTCTAAATACAATCTATTACACTTGTCACAGTATGGTAGCAGCTCTTCAGCACTGGCAGTAGTTAAAAAAGAAAGAAAATCTACAGTAGCAATGTCTTTTTTAGAAGGTGATTATGTGATAAAAGGGAGTTTGGGATGGTACACTGGTGGCCCCTGGTGGGAATATTTTGGCATCTCGTACTACTTAAAATTCAAAGTGGAGCCGTTAGAGAATACAATGCACTCAGCATCAACACATCAGATCATCAATTTCGACTTCACTAAAACTGGGTTGCAATGAACTCCAGACAGATAGAGAAGGGGAGAATGTGGGAAACCATAATTGTCATGAACCCTCCCTTAAGTGTCTTTCATCTCTTGAAATCAGTACCTGCTGCTGTTGCTATGAATTTTATTCCATCAAAGCAAAACAGAAAAGAGAGAGAGAGAAAGAGAAAGAGAAAGAGAGAGGGGGCAGGGGGTGAGCGGGAGCGGGAGCGGGAGCGGGAGCGGGAGTGACAGACAGAGGAAGCTGCACTGAGAGGAGGACATTCATATCAATGCAAATGAGCTATCGGAACATAAAAGAAATCACACAACTCTACACGTTTTTTTTTTTTTTTTTTTTTTTTTTTTTTAACAAATCCTGGATTCACACACACACTCACACACATACACACACACACACACACAAATGTTCATATGTACTTCTGTGTTCTACTATGATTCTCCTCTTGTTCGGGTAAGTTCATCTTTGGTTAGCAAAAAAAAAAAGGAATCCAATCGACCAATCAGCTAATCGATCATCCGACATCCATAAGGTGATCGTCAGTGCCGCTTGCTGAGAGAAGACATTGGTGAAGACAAATAGATCTATCAAGAATAGTACCATGAATACAAAAAACCCAGACTTTGTGATTACTTGTACACTGTGGATTGTTACCAGGAAGCTTGATCTAGCAGATGAGAGCTGTCTTATCAGTACTGGATTCCAGTTTATTCAATACTAACATGGGTTTGGTAAGAGAGAATAATTCTGGAGTGACAACTGACTGAAATCTCTATGAACTTTCTGCTTCTGTTTACTGGTTTCTGCATGTTCACATGCTGATCAGCTAGAAACCATATTAATGTCTGCCCACTAATCATTCAGAGTATTCACTCCTCATCACGGCCTACTGATAGTCGTTCCTACAACTGTCAACCACCACAAATTTCATATTCAGGTCATAAAAGTACCAGTTAGTGTGCCCAAAATGTTTGAATACTCTACTGCTGCTGCTGTTGGCTCCATTTAAGTGTTCCATTGCAACTGACAGCTGCACCAAACGTAGAGAGGATAGAACATAGAGTAAGTCTAAACAGAGTGAGATATATTGTACATGGGCGTCTAGCAAAGGGGGCTACGGGGAAACCCTCTCTGTTTGGTCAGGTACCGAGTACCACGTTCAGGTGTTGCACTAGTGGGCAGAGCTGTGTGGACATGTGAAGTTAGTGTCAAACGTTGTGCGCGCATGAAAAGCACTATGAAGAGCGGCATTCTACCAGCGCTGAGATCCCGAGTTCATCCACCCCATTCACTTTCAAACATAACGAATTGCACTCCTATTTAAAACTGTTCAGCTGTTCATCTGAGTCATGTGGTGAGGCCTAGTACCGTTTCTAGACTGTTCAAAGCTGTTCCATGGTTGTTGGGCTTGCTTATGAGAAACACTGTTTTGTTGTGGTGTTTTTTTTCTCTTTTTTTTTTTGCTTTTTGCTGTTCTTTTTTTCTTGCAAAAAATTAAAAAATAAAGTGCTTCTGTTAAAACGTCCTCGATCTTGAGGTATTAAAAAAAAAATCACACAATTCACACACCAAACTACTACATCCAGGTCTTCGGAGAAAAAAAAAAAGTATTATACACAAAATGTACAGTCATGAGAGAGAGTTGAATTTTCAGGATTAAAATCAAGAAAGTCTGACTCCTGTCATGTTATGCACAGTATATACAGTACATCAACACTTTTGTATCTGTTGTTGCTTTGCTTCAATGGTACCATCATAAAAAAAACGTCCTGATCCACATGGTACAGTTTTGCGCAAGCTTATTTTTTTGTTTTCACCATAGCAAAGCAGTGAGAAGTGAACAGAGAAACACCAGCAGGGGCAGCGGCGGCACTTGGCCCCGCACAGCGCCCGACGGCGGGTAGATGTGCCAGCGCTCCTTCCTGGGGTGCAGCGCCTTCACGTCCCTCAGCGCGTCGTACGCCGCCATGGTGAAGTTGGCGTCACCGGTGGTGAGCAGGTCGAACACGCACGAGTGGAAGTAGATGTCCTTCACCTCTAGCTGCTCGCTGCACTTGGCCATGGCCGCCTCCAGGGAGTAGGCTGCCCGCTGGGCGTTGGGTTTGGGCAGCTGGTACTGCTGCTGCTGCTGCTGCTGCTGCTGGTGGTGATGG
Source organism: Clupea harengus (assembly GCF_900700415.2). Taxonomy (NCBI): domain Eukaryota; kingdom Metazoa; phylum Chordata; class Actinopteri; order Clupeiformes; family Clupeidae; genus Clupea; species Clupea harengus. The sequence goes on along the minus strand of NW_024879853.1, from coordinate 32,378 downwards.
TTGTGGTTGTGGTTGTGGCTGTGGTGGTGATGATGCTGCTGGTGCCTCATCCCGGCCTGCGACTGCTGCAGGGGGAGAGGCAGGTGGCCGTCCCGGTCGATGCGTTCGGACGTCGGGCAGCCGTTGACACACAGCTGCAGGTCCTGCGTTTCGTCGAAGGCCATGGCCATCTCCTCTGGCACGCGCGCCGCCAGCGTCAGATAGCGGCCCAGCTGACGCACGATCACCGTCACGCCGATGTAGGCGGCGTGGATCTCCACGTGGTTCCCGGGCGACTTCTCGATTACCCACAGGCTCTTGATCTCGCCGTCCCCGCCGCTGATGGTACCGTCCACAAAGGCAGCGGGCAGGTCGTCCGTCACAGCCTGGTACACCTTCTGGTCAGTGCACTCCTGGTAGGGTTTGAAGATGATTGTGACCTGAACGAGGAAAGGATATATTATTACATGTCCACCCCGAAATATCAAATTCAAAATTACCAACTAGTCTGACACTAAAAGAAAGAAAGAAAATTAAGAGATTAAAACCTTAAATTGATTGCTGAAATATAACCATTTCAAGAAGGATACAGGAAAATAGGATATATTCTGCATTCTGTTTATCATCTGCACATTGTCCGTGGGCAAAATAAGGGACATAAACGAACAGCCACGTCCACCTTTACATAATCCCTGCCTTCATCAGACTCAAAACATTTTCAGATTAACAAAAAATTGTTGTTTTTAAGCGGTACAACAAAAACAGTATGACGCAAGACAGAGGCTTTGTCCATAAATGGCAACCTTTTTATCTAGCTAGCTAGAAAGCTCTAATAAATTTCCCCATTCCAAACATTGCCAGTTTTAATTTCATCTCACACTGACTGGCCCTCAAAGTACTTATTTTGCTGCTTGAGCACAAAGTACATTTTAATGAAATTCAATTAATGTGTGGTGGGAAAAAAGAGAGTGAGAGAAAAACTCCACTCTGTCCAATGAGAGGGGGGACTGTCAGTTGGTTAATGGTGTTACATTAGCAGGACAATGAATGCCAGTTTTGTCCCCAGATGACATGGATGAAAAGTGACGACTAGCTGGCCATTAGGGGCAAGAATCTGAAGAAAAAAAACTCAGTCGAGGAGTGTGTGCTAATAATTATGTGATAATGGCTAATAATAGTCTCCCACCTCCCAAGTCACAAGGTCAACTGAGACTCTCTGTGCATTAGGCTCAAGCTTTCATTACACGTCCTCGGACGATTTCAACTTCAGGGGAAAACAACAATTCAGTATTTTAACAACAAAGACATCTTTGTGAAGGAAACGTCTTCCACCCAAGTCACAAAAACCCTCACCTACCTCACTGACGAGGGACTATGCCATATTTATTTGCATTTAGTGTGAAAGAAAAGCTATTCCTCTGTTAAGTTTGTTAAAAATCCTGTGTGGGTCATTTCTTCCGCCCCCTTTACTTGAAAGTAACAGTAAAGGCTTCTTTCAAACTCAATTCATTACAGGTCATACCACAGTGAATGCTATATGTATTCATTAATAAAATTAGGATTTCATGGACTGCCTGGTCACAAGTGTTGGTCACAAGGCCTTTGCTGGTTGCTTTGTTTAGCTTGCACATGTGAAGATTTGGTCAGAGTTGAAAATTGGGTTATCTGGCAACACTGCCTCAGATGTACAACTTTTTATGCGATGCATATGACTTTGGGAAAGTCGCTGCTCTGTGGACGGCTCCCTCTATATTTGGCTGAAAATGTGCACATTCAAGCCAGGCGGGACGCTGGCCTCGAAAGACCTCAGGAAATAAACATCATTTGAGTGTCTGTCTAAATAACGAAATTAGGCATGTATATTGCACCCTCTGTGCTAAAGACGGTTTGGATGACGTGAATGAAAATCACTTGTAAGCAGACAAACTTGAGGCAGAGATTTAGTAGATCTCTACAACATCATGTCCACTTTTACGAGATTTACAAGCACCAGCATGCAAATGTAACAGTTATGAATGTAACATCTGTTATGGTTATTAGGCAGTAAAATAAAAGTAATAAAATAGAATTTAAATAAAAGCAAATAACATGTAACCAAATAAGAGTCACACATGCATGCCTACAGATCAGTGTGGTATAAAATTGAACATGAAAATGGGAGTTGGCAGTTTAAACACATGTTACGAGTCCTCACTAATACATAACATCACAGTAAACACCTCCCAAGCCCAGTTTTGAAGTATCTTGTGCATCATACATAAATGGTCCTTTAGCACGGATCAGTGAGATCAACTCAAAGGAACGCTGAGCATGGAACATATCACTGACCTTATTGGTAGCTGTGGCACTGGAGCCCATCACCACAGGCACGTTGGTGACCTGAACGGACAGGTAGTTGTTGTCGATGAGAGGCCAGGCACCCTCCACCTTGCACGTCTGAAAGTGGTCCTTGAAAGTCCTCAGGTGTGGGTCGCCGAACAGGCCACAAAAAAGGTAGGTGGGGGGCTGCACGGTGCCGGCCCCCACGCCCATCCATGAGCCCTGCTGGTGGAGGTGGCGGTTGTGGTAGTTGCAGGGCTCCACGGGCATCTCTGGGTGCGTGGGCGACGTGGGGCCGTCCTTGGAGCAGTTGCGCTGACTCATGAGGTCGCTGATGCCCAGCACCGCCGAATGGAAGACCAGGTTGCCACGGCAGCTCTTGGCCGTGCGCTGCGTGCAGGCGGAGTAGGCCCGCAGCGCCTTGCAGAACTCCGTGTCGAAGCCATCCAGCGCCGCGTTAAGGTGGGAGGTGAGCAAGACGAAGTCGGTGGTGCACTTCTGGATGCGGCACTGTGGGGTGTGCCCTTGGCTTCCCTCTGGAACAGGAAAAAAAAAGAAAGTGAGTGGGGCAGGCTTTGGAGCCAGAGGAACAAACAAACACATGGTGGAGTTATAAATCACAGCAAAGCCATTTAGTTGGCATCTAAGCTTTAATAAAAACAAAAGGGGATAACAGTCTCCCTTATGCTGGTGTGGCTACTGGTAAAGTGCCGTCTGCAGTGGTCACTGATTTCTGTACTCTAATCATTTATAATACTTGGTTTTTGGATGATTCTAAAAACATATACCGTAAACCTGCGATAAAGGATTAGTTGATAATGTTCAAAAAGCAACATAAATAAAGGAAGGTAAAACCAAAACGTTCAGCATTCAGGTTGTACCTGTAAATGTTCTGTAAATGTCTAACTGAACAAGACTAAAGCTGACTATTTTGTCCAGAGGGCAAATCAGACGCAGAGATTTCTATGTCAGATTCAGAGTGAGAGATTCAGGTTCAATCGCATGATCCACATAAAGTAAAGAATCTAAAATTAGGTCAACAAAAAGTCCTAATAAAACTATCACCTCAGTGAGACAAACAGAGGACGCTTTCCCAGTGACTAGCTGCTGAAAGAAGAGCCAGCACCTTGAAAGTTTCCATGGTCTTTTCCCAGTTAGTACAATACTCCTGGTATGGTAAGAATCTAGCACTTTGACGGCACATCAGCCAAAAAGTTCTGGGGCTTTGGGACAAAACAAAACAGCTCCTGTTTACTGCAAAATCTGCAGGTATATCACAAAATATTTACCAACTGAGTCAAAGTCAAATCTAAGTAATTGTGTTAAGAGGTAAAATGCCAAGGCACTCTACAGGGTCTATATTCTAATGGCTGAAGCATAGTGAGAGCATAGTGTAAAAACTCAAATTTATTTTGCAATTCTTCAGACTTATTCTTCCATGTAGAGGCAGAGCCTAAACTACATTCATCCTGACTGAAGTATGACTTCTGCTCATTTGGCTCTGGTTTCACTTCAGGACATTTCCTCTGAGTAGCTCTGATGAATCTGCAATATGTCTAGCCTAATGTAACGTATCAGTACTCTACTTCCTCAACATAGCTTGCTGGCTACTTGGTTCTCTAAGAGGGCCAACACATTGATAATCATGCACTTTCTATCCAGTCCTTTAGCTGACACTTCCTAATGCAAGTCCTAATTCAATCACAAAAAAAGAGAGCCTTTTAAATCAGACAGCCACTCTTGTTTCTCCATTAACACACCTTTAATCTTCGCATCTGAAATAGTGAGAGCTCCCCAAGCAGGCCTTCTACTGCCAATAAGCCACAGCCTGATGAGGACTCAAATGCAACGGAGTACATTATGAACTTATCTACCGTCAAACTTGCCTGACAGGCTATATTTCATAGCGGCATTAGAATTCTGCATGGTCTTAAGAGAACGTGCCAATTCAATATTTTCTGTCGATCAATACCTCAAGCCTTCTCTAATACCATGTAATCATTTGTGGGCTTTGAATCAGGCACAGAGAGAGGATGGGAAAGCGATCTTGACTTTCAGTCCAAGACACCTTATCAGGCCTGGTTTCAAATACAACAGACTTTTGGCTTCCTCCGAGCCGCCAAATTCCAGTTCTGGCCAGTGCGAGAGAGGGTCTTAATCACCAAGAACCTCTTTGATGTGTTTACTATCAGAGCAAGAATCTCAATGGATTCGTCAATCCATCTTGAGGCGTCGGATGGATTACTTATACAGAGAAGAGCAAATGAGGAGCAAAGACAAGAAGCTCGCTGCAGATGTAACCATGTTTGGTGGGCATGCCTTGTAAATTGCAGAGAAACAGAAGATCTTTTCACAGAGAACACAGGCGGCCCCGTGTGACCTCATATGCCGTCGAGCCCTGGCACTGCCTGGAGAACTTTTATCACCAACATGTGTGAGCAGGACGTGACCGCACACCGGGCCTCCTGAAGCAGCTCCAGCGGACCAGGACCTCATCTGAAATCACCCCCCTCTAATCAGATTTACAGAAATCATCGACACAAGCTGTTTTTCACCATTGGGCAGCTGGACACAATTAGAGCATCACCTGACATTCCTATTTAAATCGGCATGGTGAGGAGCACGCTGCCCGGATATTTCTTGGGCCTGACAGGAGTCACACAAACAAACCTGGGGGTGGGGTGGGGGAGCGGGAAGGGCTCCATACCAGAAGCACAGCCAAAAAAGAGGATCCTCATGGCATGGCTGACTCATCAAGACTGAAGAAGAGTGCATCAGGAGTAATATGAAGAACTGCCCTGTGTTATGGCTAAAGAGGGCCCCAGTTGGGGGCAGCAGAGGTGTAAAAATCAAACCGTCACATGCAGAGCAAGAATTTCTCAGCGCCTTGTCAAACTGTGCTGCTAGATCTCTTGACTAACACAGCAGACGCCTAATTGGTTTTAGAATTAGCATCAAAAACCGTAGTGCCAAACCTTCACACTTAGAATCAGAAAAACTGAGTGATACAAGGCCCATGTGCAAGAATTAGCTTGTTGTTCAAAACACTCACTCAGACATTTGACCTTAAAACACAGGTATGAATGAGGCAAGGAACTCTCTGTTGCCACAGGTAAAAATCCTTTTAAGTTCCATTACTTTTTTAAATTGCTTCCATCAAATGTATTCAGCTTGTTAATACATTAAAATCAGCTAATGACTACTGTTTCATTCAAGAAGGTTACATAAAAGTATTTGAAAATCACTCTCTTGTGGTATGTTGTTATATTATATATATATTAGGTGTAACCTCTGCTATTTGCTTTTTTTTCAATTTTGAGTTCAACAAGAACAATGGGCTTGGTGTTGTCCTTCTTGTTCCAGGCAGATAATAAAAACCTGCACAGCAATAAAAACCGAAGAGAATAAAACACAAAAGGTATTTGTTTCAAGGCCCCCAAAATTAATTTGTGTTTTCTTCCTTCATGATTGAGGCATCCCGTTCGGAGCACACAGCACGGCCTTGTTGTAATTAAGTAGCTGGAAATATTTTCTCAGGGTGGCCTTCTAAGCAGACCTTCTCTGCTCCGGAGGGCCCCAACCGGTGTGGCGGAGTGAAATTTCAAGATGTGGAATTTGGCCAGGGCAAAGAGGTCAGCAGACCTACGCCTTGTGCAGGAGTGAATGTTAACGACCGCTGAGCAGGCAAGCAAGAGCCCTTTTCTCCAGCCCCCCCTCCCGTCCCGTCTTCCATATGAGCCTCAGAATCTAAATGACATCTGCAACACTGTGCCTCAGCAATCCTTTGTTATCCATACAATATCCAGGCTGTGTGAGGGGAGATTGTGTGCTCCTCCTCAACGATTCAGTGATTTAAGAAGAATGTCTCTCTAATCCGGGGCACAGGAGTAATAACAAACAAAGGTTCCTTTACGACTGTGTTCTTATACAACAGATGTTTTTAGTCTTGTCTTGTTTTAGTCTTTTAAAAAGAATCTGACAAAGCTTTAAGAGAAAGTGATGGGCATGAAGTACAGACTGAAAATATGACAAGACTTCTATTAGATGGCTTGGTTATGTATATATAATCTCTTCAAGTCTATTAATTGTGAATTTGATCAAGACACAAAGGGGTTCGACCATAACTTCACTTCCAAGAAGCATTAGCTCTAAAACCAACATATTGCTTTGCCACATAAACACAAATGCCACTTTTAAGATAAATATGTCATTTTAATATCATGTTTTCAAAGCATGTGCCAGATACAAGATCAGACAAAGGTTTACCAATTCTGGATGGCCTAAACAAATTCAATAGTCTATAGAAGTTGCAGCTGTTGAAAAGTGTTCAATTGTTTAGATGGCATGAATGCTACAGTTGCTGGTCATAACAGGGCGAGAAAGAAGAAGGTTAAACCAAAACAAAAGCAACATACAAACTGACTACAACGCATGTGCATCCACAGTGGAAACTGGTACTACTGAATGCTTGAAATCACCCCTAAAATCTGTCTGAATCAACATAGTTTCTAGGGGGGATTTTTCCTGTGGATAAACGTGGCTTAGAACCACCGCCTGGTCATCTCAGTGACTTAAACCGTATCATGTCCAGCTGCCCGGGATCCATGTTAAATGAATTATGAAGGTGTGAGTACTCAATGGACACCCAGCAGCATACCATCCACCATTCATTTGTGATGGCCGCGAACACGGGCAACGGTCAGGACACCCGAAGTGGAGCAGCTGTCACAGAGCCAAGAGAAAACAGGCCACCAAATGTGTAGGCTAGTATTAACAGTGTCCTATTCACGGATCATGAACATAATTATTGGGTTGAGTTAGCTGGGAAACACTTCCACAGAGTAGGCTTCCCTATGAAACAAGGCTGATTGACGGCATCGATCAGCATTCATAAGCTATAGGAAATCAAAAGGGCGTGGGCTACTTCGGAGTCATATTCAGCTGTCGTAATGCTAAAATTAAACAACAATGACAGGTTGTCAGACTAATTATTACAGGCTACAGGCTATCTTATAATTGCAGTTGGCATCCTAATGAAAAACAAAATAAGATTCCACTAAATGTAACAGCCACATGTTTCGAAATATGGCCTGGGCTATTATATTATAAAAAAAAAGAAGCGTGGATTTTCTAGACAAAGTTCTAAATGCTGAGATGAGTGCTATTTGCCCTATCTAGGCTACTTATTTCTAAAACATGATAGTGTGTCTTGACTGCGACTTTGTAACTTTTCTTGGCAAACCATATTAGCTTATTGGAATGGCGTGTGGAACGGAGAAGTGCATCAAGGCCATGAATGGAAACAAAGTCGCAATTTTTAAAACGATGAGAGCGCAAAGATCGGGGCAGACACAACCGCAAAACTATCTCTAACCCAATCTTTCTGTCAACCTGGTATCAACTAGCCTTCAAGTCACAACCTATTACAGTGAGATATCGTAGATGAACTAAACACAGTCCGAACTCGACCAAGAATCCAGCCGAACGTGAAAGTAGGAAGGAATAGTGTTACGGCTCAAACTCCTTCAAAGTTCAGTGTCGTTACATTCACATGATCTGCAATTTCAGGACCTACTTTAAGGATGATTTAAACAATAGGATTGACGTTTTGTGTAGTTTGTTTGTGTAGCTGGCGTCTGAAGATCTAATAGGCTATGCTCAACACAGGGAGTGTTGTGTTATCACTGACATGTCAGGGGGCAAAAACCACAAGAACAGGGAGAAAGCGATGAGGAAATATCAGTTACCTATCTGGACCACGGCCGAGAAACTGAGCAAGATCAGCAGGAGAAATGATGACGCGTAGATGAGGCGCTCAGCCCCGCGGTAACAAAATCCTGTTTTCCCCATACCCATCCATCCAGGTCGCGGTGGTGAGAGACTCAAGTAGCCTACTCCACAGGAGAAACAGAGGTGGACTTGTGGCGATGCGGAGAAATCGGGCCTCTGCGCTCCTGTTTTCTTCTTTACTCCCGGCTTCCTGTGGTCCGTAATTGCATTAAAATCGTCAGTAATAGATTCACGATCTGTGCGCCTTCCGTTCGTAAATGCAAAACAAAGATAAAGTAATACTTCTATATTTATCCGATCCCAAACTATTATCAAAAACACACTTAAAAAAATATGTTGTTTGAAAACTCGAAGTTGGTTTGCTATCCGTGTGGACTATTCCGCTCAACAGCAAATCGTTTCAACGCTTGCATCAACCCGAACGTAGCAATCTTGCACAAACACGTATGCTGCACATCACATTTCTTTCACAGTTAGAAAATCTACCCCTGTCTTTTCCAACTGATCGATTGCAAATCAACCAAACCCTCCGTTTAGCGGAAACCACGCCCATGAAGGACCAAGCACCGCCCATTGAGTTATATCTTTCCCGGGAGCAGACATTTCTGGTAAGCCGTTTAAGGGTTTCATCTGGACTCATTTTTACTGATCTAAGAAAGGTAACTTTAATCTGCGAAAATAGCACTATAATTTGAAATGTTTTAGTTTTATCACACAAAATAGAATTTGCAGCCTAAAATCAGCTATTTAACATTACCCTGTAGCTCATAAGTGGCCTTAAATTGTCCTTCTAAAAATGTCATCACCACCATTTATGGACTGTGGAAAAATAAAATCAACCTGTTTAACAATATCTTAACATTGCATGGTCAGATATAGGCTAGACTACTTCCATACTGGAACTGGAACTTGTGGTGAAACACTGGTTGTAATTCAATTCTATACAGAATATATTTACTTTCGCAGATAACTCCTATTACTGCAGTTAGATGATCCATTTACCAAATGTAGAGATTAGGCCATATTCTTGCTAGCTTAATCATATTTTGCCATGTCATGCCATGCTGAAATAGAGCATGTTATCAGGCTATCGGATGAAAATGTAAACGGCTTGTCATAAACCACAATGGGACGCCACACTGAAGTGGTAGGCTACGATACGCAGCAATGAAGGATATTCTGACATAATGTTTAGCATTTGAGCTGCACTTGCAGGTGATTAACAGAAGGCTGAAATAGTTAGCAATTAAAGAAACATCACGAAATCGCACATCTCAATTGGCAGCAATCGGTTTTGGTCACAATGTTGTTGTTTTTTCAGTTGAAGGAAGTGGGTGTCTTAGATACAACTGACTAGCACTGTAAGGGCTCAGTGTTGTGTTTTTTTAGACAATTTATCCGATTTGATTAGGTTGGCTACAGTGTAATAGCCTATGCTACTTATTCATCAATTTCCTTTCTGCAGGCCACGGCAACCCCAGAGACCCCTCTGAAGCAGCGAGGTGAAACCATAGGCCTAAATCTAACATACGGCAAAAATCCTGCAAAAGGCAAATATGATGACATTGCATTAGTAATGTCTTTAAAGAAAACATCAATAAGGTCTACCAACATGCTATTTTGTTACAACTCCATCACTGATTTATGTTAACATCTGACATACAATTTATTCCCCAGGTCATTCACCCTAAGATCTCGTGCGCAGATAACCAACTGTCCTTACGTGAACAAATTATAATAATTTGTTTCGCTGCCTCACTTGGAGTGTATAAGTGAAAATACAGACACTCAAAGAATTTACAAGCCACTCCTATTCCCGTTTCCTGTATGGGACAACTGCAGCAGAAGGGGTATTTATAGGTCTACAATCGTATAAGCTGTCGAGCAGCAGCACTTTCACTGTCCGGTGGGGGAGTAGGAGAGTTACAAATCTTTTCATTCACTTTAGTTCAGAAGTCTGCTGCTGCGTCTTTCAACGCCATATCAGAAGCTTCTGAAATGCAGGCTATGAGCCTCAACCCTAACTTCATAGTTTTCTGTGAAAGAAAAAGATACATCTTTATGTGCATCTTATATTTACACTACGCACCAGACATTATACTACATCAAAACATTAGTACACATTTTAACATCTAACATTTTTCATTTTTTTCTTAATCTGAACATGTGGTGTGTATTACGCCCGCTGTGTTTTAGAAATGCTCTGTATGGAGTTTGGAAAAGCCATTTGTCTGTAGTAAATGGAGTGGTGGTGGTGGTGGTGGTGGTCGTCGTATGGAAGTGGGGAAAAGGTGATGGAGGTGTTGGGGAATGCAGACAGCTTACAATGAAGCAGCAGGTGCATGGCGCTCAGTGGGAGAAGCAGCTTGAGTCACTGATGGTTTGTTTACAGTGCTGGCGTGAGCACAATGGCCCTGTGCAACTGAAAAATGTCCCTTCTCTACTAAGGGAAGTAAATAGTCCAATGTGAGATTGTACACGTTTGTGACTTGTATTCCTGAATTGTGAGTGTAAATGTAAATGTAATAGTTGGTGTGAGCCTTAGGTGTCATAGGTCTCAAGGATAAGAAGTATTAGGCTATGGCTTGTTGAGAGAATATTGCTTAGACTGCAGTCTCTGAAGAAGAGGAAACAAAACCGATGGGAAGGAACCAGAGTCATGGTGAAGAAACAAACACTCATAATCCATTAAGTGGATAATTGGTGATCACCGTCCGTCATTTTGATTTGGACAACCACACAAGGCAAATCCCAACGTGAAAGAACCAGTTTGATCCCAAACTTGAGTCTGATTCTATGAACAATAACTCCACACAGCACCATTTGTAAAGATCTTCTGTAAGATCATAAAGTTGGTCATTCTTGAGTTGTTATTCAGTGATACACAGCTGTCTGACTTTTCCAGCGGCCAAAAGTTCTGAACACAGTAGATACTGTGTGTGGGGGGAAACACAGATGTTTTTTTCTTTGTGCATGTGTGCGTGTGTCCTTATTATATAACAGAGGTCAAGTGTGGCTGTGGCTGTCTCGCTCCTTCTCTCCCTCTCTCTCTCTCTCTCTCTCTCTCTCTCTCTCTCTTTCACACACACACAGACCCACTCTCTCTCTCTTTCACACACACACACAGACCCTCTCTCTCTCTCTTTCACACACACACAGACCCCCCCCCCCCCCTCTCTCTCTCTTCCAAACACACACCGACCCTCTCTCCCTCCCTCTCTCTCTCTCTCTCTCTCTCTCTTACTTAGTGATTTTATTTCTCCCCCTCCCTCCCTCCCTCTGCAGAGGGCAGGCTAACAGCTGGGGGAAGGTGTGGAGGTTTCGGATTTATTACTTTAATCCTCCCTCTCCCACTGACTAAGGAGTCTGTCCGAGCTCATGCAAGGTGTTGGGAACAATTTAACAGAGCTAGTGGGACTTTCGCTTCAAATTAGCATCTCTCCCACTCACCACGGCTGCGGCCTGCTCTCCTGCTCAGTTAAGTGGGACATGTGCATGTGTTTGAAAACAAAGCAGTTCTGTGGTTAAATTCAGCTGCTGGCATCTGGGTTCTCTGTGTTGAGGAAGACCTTTGAATGGGCACATTGCAGAATGACTGCCCACATATTCTTTTTCTTATTATTGAAGTTTGTAATGTAGTTATTGACGAGAAGGATAAACAGGATTACGTCACTCAAAAGCCGTACAGATCTTTAAGGAACAGAGAGGCTGACGTTGGCCCAGACTGCTGAAGCTTCCTGTTTTCCTGGAAGGGAAAAGTAATTGATTTATCCTGTTGTGGTCCCCTGGAATTCCTTATGTTTGCGAGATTACTTGAGTTCTGCTCCAGGTCACATGCATTCCTGTTATTAATTGCAGAAGCATTGGGTAACAGACTGCACTGACTACAGATAAAAAATTTGATAATGTCAACATTATCAGTAAACCATTGTGGAGGTGTTATTGGAATGAAAATGGGTTTCACTGAATGGTCCTCTTTGGAATGAAAAGCCATAGGGTTGGGCAGTAGCCTTGTTGAGATTTAGACATATTGTCATTAAATAGGCCATTAAATGTATTTACAGTTCATGTTTCCACTTGAATAACCAAGAAATGCAAATTGACTTTAGTGACAGGTAACAGCACTTCCTCTCTCATACACCATGTATAAATTCACATCTAACACGTTTGCAAAATAATGCAAAGTCAATTATACACCATATCAAGCTCTCATTTTCACAGATATAATTAACATATTCAATTACTTTAAGAATGAAAAAAGCATGGTTGATTATATCAGATCATAATGATTACTGATGTGTTGGTTAGCTTAAATAATGTCATGGTCATAGCATGGAATGGAGTGTGAGCTTCCCCTTTACAGGGAGGACAATCCTGACACAACGGAATTTCCTTAAGGTAATTGGCAAAAGAAGTTTTAACTATCCATGCTGCTGTAACTGCCATTTTGTATCTATTTATCTCAAAATTCATGAATGTGTATGATCTTCCGCCCTACCAAGTATTTTAATACTATCTTTTAGACTATATCAGTGCTTCATGGCTTCAGTGGTTGAGCACTTTGGCCACTGGAAATGAATGCTTTTCTCTCTATCAGTTAAATCTTTTACTTTCCCATGATGAACAAAAACAAGCAACACAACCCAGACTTTGTTTTCCCTGACTCCTCTGTCTGATGCTGTGTGTATTGTTCGCTTGGGCTAGCACTGGTGGTCCTCCACTGCCTCTCTTTTAGAGTAGCCTACAAAAGGTAGACTGGCCTCCTTAACCTCAGGGCCACTCAACCCTCCACAGCTGCTGGGGCAGGGAGGCCGGGGCAGTGCCCATGTCCAACAAAGACCTGACTATGCCGCTGGGCCAGTGTAGGAACATCAAGGCACATGAGTGCACAGGCCCTGGGCCCACCCCCAGTGTCACTCACAGTGAAACAGAGCCCTATATGAGGCAATAAGCCAAGAGAGCATGAAGTATCCACTTACTAACCAGACATATGAACTAACCATTATTTGCTCAGTAAAATGGAAAAGACTGTCCTACATGCTGGGTTTTGGTAACATATATTTACTATCTATGATGCCGTTGAATTAGATCGTTTGTATTGCCTTGTACCGTGAACAGAATATTTATGGTGAACTATTGATGGCTTATATATAACAGAAGTAATATTTAAAGGAGTGTTTAGTTACAACAGACTAAACCTGTATTACCATGGTTGCATCACAAAATAGATATTTATATAGATTTTTTATTTCATACACAGAAACTTGATACGATAGAGCAAAAGTGACACATCCGATATTTCAGTGACACAACCACTTGAACGAAAGGAGTGACATAGTAGTGTTGTGCCTTTGTCGTCACCCTGTTAGTCACTGAAAGGAGAAGAAAGGCTGTTGGTCTACCTGTCTACTCCCTAAACCTAACAAGCAGTGTGTGCTGTTCACATCTACAACACTAAGTCCATCTCATAGAAATAAAATAAACGTGTTGACATGTTTATTTTTTGTACATTCATGCTCGATAGTAAGTAAATGCTCAAAAAACTGGATTAGTGGGTCATTTCAAATCTGAGTCAAGTGCAAACATGAATACTTGTTTCAAAAATATTTGTGGCTTTAGTTATTAAACTGACAATCATTCTAGGGGCATTTACAAATGACTATAGAGATCTTTCCGCTCTGCACAAAAAATACCTTTGAGAAGATTACACAAATCCTTAAGGCAATGAAACACAAAAACCTGTTTGACTCAAGCCATATCATATGACAGTATGTTTAGGCTTTCCTAACCTAAAGAGTAATTTAGGCAAATAAAGAGATTAGTATCTATCATATCAGATTACTCTTCGGCTATCACATTTTTTGTCATGATTGGGCTTAAGAACAAAATACGACACAAACTAATCAGACAACAGATAAAGACAACGGTGGCAATGGAGAGCTGTGATCCCTAACTGGAGAGTCCGTATGTCAAGTCTGACATTTGCGAGATAAAGATATAAAAACATGTGAAACACAGGCCTGTGCCATTGTGCAGACCTGAATGCAGTAGTCACACCACGGGGAGAGCCGGGAGTCCCCTTTCCACAAGCCGTGTCTACTTATCAGACCTTGGTGTAGATACAAGTCATTGAGAAAAGCTACATCCAGCGTTATCATTCATACGCAGGTTATCTTTGATTGGTCTTACGCCAGACAAAGTGACACAGTGGCTTCTTTCATTCCGGAAAGGTTTGCACAAAGTCCCTCCTTTCTCTTGATCCCCATCCTCCCCACCCACACACCTACCCCACCGCTCTTTGACCACCTTCAAGTGAAAACAAGAGAGCTCCTATTCCGAACCATCCATTTTAATTAAAAAAGGAGAGGCAAACATCAGATGATGCTGTAGCGTATCAAATGCTCAGCGAGAGAGGGAGAGAGAGAGAGAGAGAGAGGGAGGGAGAAGGAGAAAGAGAGGGATAGAGGGAGAGCGGAGTAGAGGGGTGAGAGCCTTGTTCTATGTTCCCCCTGACCCTGTTTCCCCATTCCCAACCATCTGTTTGCTCACTGTCAAAAGCCTCTTTGGTGTCTGTTTGGCATGGCCTCGCCTTCCTTTATGTTTCCTCTATGCTTAAGGGACATTCAATCTTGTGTCTGATACACGCTGTTCCATGACACGTCGTAACAACTGGCCCTTTGTCCCACTCACAGGGTCTCCCCACCAGCAACTGTAAACCCGGTCTCATGAACTCCGACTAGGTCCAATCTCCGAACTCTGACACACACACACACACACACACATGCATTCACATCAAACACATAGAGTAGTTGTGAGTGTGTGCATGTGGTCAAACACGCACATGCAGACACTCACAAAGATGATTGGACAGAAAGAGAGAGAGAGGAAGAGAAACAGAGGAAATAGCTAAAAATAAATAAATAATGAGGCACATGAAGATCATGGGATCCCTCATGGGCCCTTTCAAAACTTTTGGCAGTTGCTGTGGTCACAGTGAGTGAGTGGGTGGGTGAGTGTGCTGTGCTGTGCTGTGCTTGGTAACACAGGTGGTCCCGGGCACGGTGCACCCGCACCTAGCTCACGAAATTGATTTCTCTCAGATTTCTCTCAAACAGGATGGAGATGGACAGGTGGTCAATACAACGTGTATGACTGACAGCAATTAATGGAAATGTGCAAAAAAAAAAGAATGGAGTATCTAATGATGCTCATCACGGTTCAGGACATGTTTCTGCTACCAAGATCTCATACTGTGCAGTGGAAGAGAAAGTCCTACACATTTGGTTACATTAGGACAAAGACACAGGCTTCCCTTTAAAGCTATGAGAAACATTTTCACTTTTAGCACGAGTGTGTGTAATTGTGTATTAGACAATTAGTATTTAGAGTTGTATGGCTGACAGGTTTTTAAGAATGTTAAAGGAAGTGACATTCTTTTACACTTAAATGCCATTCCTGCCAATCATTTTCATGCAAGGCACTATTCATGCACAGCAGTTTCTTTGAGAATAAAAAAACCTCCTGAATTATTTGACAAGAGACAAAAACTTGCTGGACACAATCTAAAAATACACTTTTCAGAGATAAATAGAGTATTGTTTCCAGAGTAGAATGAGATCCCATTGACTATGAAAGCTTTATTTGTGTTGTGATACACTTGGGAATGAAGTAGAAAATCTACTTCAAAGGCAGTATGCAAATAATGACTACAATACAAGTGACAACTTCCACGAATCTTTCCTCACCTGGTGACTTGTACTGTGATTTAATTTGCTCATAAACTACAATAATATTCATATAGTAGGGAAATCCTGGTCTATGAAGCAGTGGTGGATCCAACTCAAGATCCAGCTACCCAGGATGGCACCTTGCACAAACAAATTCGGATTGATGACATTTGGGTGATCGTTTTCTATCGCTCATTTGCACATCACGTCAATGACAGCATGGCACCCTGTGGGTCAGTAAACCTTGTCGAAGTGGGCACCCAGATTCTAGTTTGTGAACCAGGCAGACTACTGGCTAGGCTAAGGGCTCCCACTCAGAAGTATGAGGCGGTTAGGGTTGACCTCTAATCTGGAATCAATTTGGAGTCTATCAAATAGCGCACCTCTAACTTTGTACAGCAAGTAGTAAAATGAGTCACACTACGAAATGCTACCGAATAAACTACAATGGATTCAATATACTGTGAATTTATCATTTCACAGATATATTGTAGCATTTTATTGTAGAAATATAATTTTGCAGTATATGATGCTGTTATATATTAGTTTAAGAATGCACATATTGTCACGTTTTGTTATTTTGCACTTTTGTAATTACGTATGTCACTTTACATTATTTGACACACAAAGTCCATTTAAAGCTTTTTTAAATGCTGTTGCATACATATGCACTCATACCTGTACAGAGAGATGGAGAGAGAGAGAGAGAGAGAGGGAGAGAGAAAGGGAGGAAGAGAGAGAAAGCGAGAGAGAATAATAGCCTACTTGGCCAGAGCAACTAGTGCCACCTGGTGAGAGTGCTCCATTGAATGCCAACTGTAGTTGCTGTGAAGTGTGGCAGACGACTGGCCGTGCCATCTGGGAGAGGCCCTTTGGTGTTGCTCCAACAACTCATCCATCCTGCTGTCAGGCAATCAGCTATGTATGTCCCATTAGACTGATAATAGTCCTGACATACAGTACATGCACACAAACACACAGAGACACACACACACACACACACACACACACACACACACACACACACACACACAAACATACAAACATACAAACAAGCATACCTCAACACTTCCGTGTATCAGAAATGCATGTCTTTTCAGTCCAGTGCATCACTGCAAACAACAACAGATGATGATTTCTATGCAACCAGATTGACATACCTTAGTATTGTGTGCAAGCAGGCATGCGAATGTTCTGTATCACTGACATTTGCATGACAAATACAAGTGCATGTAGGCCACCCACATTTGCATGCACTCGAAGAAAACAAACAAACACTTGAAAGCATCCACACCCAAATAGACTTGGAGCTCAGCACTGAGACGACGAAGCCCTACCCATTATTTCTACATGTCACGCATCGAGGGAAAGCCTCCTCCCTTCTCTCTCTCTCGTTCTTTTTCCCTC
The DNA here is from genome assembly GCF_900700415.2 of Clupea harengus. NCBI lineage: Eukaryota > Metazoa > Chordata > Actinopteri > Clupeiformes > Clupeidae > Clupea > Clupea harengus. The sequence continues at coordinate 15,156 of NW_024879853.1, read as the reverse complement.
TCCCTCCCTCTCTCTCTCTCTCTCTCTCTCTCTCTCTTTCTCCCTCTATCTTGATTGTCTTCTCCATGTCTCCAGAGGGATCCAGTGCCATAGACCAACATATGGGCATAATGCATAATGTATCAGATGGGCAACGTGTGCCAGGCCCTGCTCCACAGGAGCTGCGTGCAGAGGTGCAGACCCTGGAGACCATCCTTTATTGTAATTAAAATATCTGATGGCCCTACGTGGCACTGCTTTCATTTGGAGTGCAGAATCCAAATGTATGGTGCCGTTTTATTACCTCAACCACTCTCCTGGGGTGAATGCATTGCCACGGAGACAGCCAACAGAGGTGAGACAGATCAAGGGAGAAAGACAATGAGGAATTGTCTTATATGTACTAAAGGTATTGTAGTACATTTCCTCTGTGTCATTTTTACGACGATTCACTTAAAATGGATTTCCGTCCGAAAACGGGTGCAATCCCTCCAGACACTTTAAATCTGAATCAAATGTAAAGTAAGACAACCAACAGACATATTAACAAATAATCTCACTTTTTGTACAGACGTCACACTAGTGGATCTAGCTCGGTGAAGCATGCATTCACATCCACATAAATCCATAGAGTCCATACATTTCTCTCTAGGCCACACATTCCCATATAGACTAACGCCGTGGAGAACATTTCAATCATTTGTCACCACGCTCTTTTGAACATGCAATTAACCTTATTGGACCATTCCAGAAGTCATTTTATGTCACGTATTTTATCCACAAAGCAGAAATCCGATGGAGACAAAGTGTGTGGAGAAGTTCGTTAATGAAAACCTGCCACCGCACACACACCCCAAGACTCCCACACAGCAGACCACCAGCTTGTGTGGCGATTGCTGAGAGGGTTTGCGATGCGACGTGAAACACTTGTGCCGATAACGACCAGCCTGGAAGGCCTGGCAGCAGTGTGCATTCATCACGCTCATTACTTACTCTCCCCCAGCTGATAGCACTCTGCTCTCCCAAGGCAGACAGTCATTACCGGATGTTAACATCATTCCATGCGGAACAGCGGAACAGAGTTTGAGATAGATAGACCTGCTGGTGATCATGAGCCCATTCTACTGGTGAGAGAGAGAGGTTTCATTAATGACACTGACACTTATTCAGTTTGTTTTGTTTTTTCCCTCAAATGAGCAGTGGTTGTCTTTGGAATATATAGCTATATAGCTATATATATCTGTTCACAGTACAAAATTGAATGTGTAGAGCTAGTCAAATTTATAGTCACGGCAGAGGCGATCTCCCATTTCTCGAGCCTTAGAACCTTTTCTTGTTTGGGGTAGGTATAACAAGTCTAGCGCAGTCTGCTCATACTCAGCCCTTGCAGCAGCCAATGTCTTTACACAAATGACTTTCAATGAGAACCATAATGGCAACTATAGGCTTAAATAAATCAGTGTTATTTATGTGGTTGAAATAGTCATGAATTGGGCAGACATATTTGGACTATGATCAAATGACAGTTTTTCTCCCCATTCCATTTGGTTGTTCTCATGAATCACTAAGCACATCACCCACACCTTCTACATGTGTTCTTAGCCAGAGTTAATCTGTGAGCCATCCTTAAAATAACCTTGGCTGTATTAGTTATGAAAATACATTGTGAGCGCTAAAAAGCTGTAGTGGGTACCCACAATTACCCCTTTTAAGCATTTTCTTCAAGGCTAACAACACATTTCAGCTTGGTTCTAACAGGCTACACATTCTCTGCAGCTGTCAAAACATATGTTAGAGTATTGTCTGAGAGCAAATCCACATACTTATTGTGGTCACAACACAGTTGCTTGCTGTGAGTTGAAACGGACTTTCCACAGACCTCACCAAGTCATCAGAATTTTATAATCCCAAAGGCAACGGTGGAATAATCCCAGTTAACATGTGTGTGGGGGTTTGGTCTGGGTTTTTATGCCTTTTCCATTTATAAACACTTCTGTGGAAAATACATGCAAAAGACATATTGCAATGTGGTATTTAAGATGATGTGAGTTCTGAGTACAATTTATCATCTCAACTTACCACAAGTGGCAAATATGTATATACTGTACATGTACATGGAAAAAATGAGAAACCTTGGAAAAGACTGTTTTCTAAAACAATGTTCAGTGTAGATAGGTATACTCTTTTTTTTTTTTTTTTTGAGCAGCCTCAATGGCAGATAAACAGCCCATAGAAATTACACAAGGAGTTAAATTAGCAAAAAACACAACAACAACAACACCAATAAAGGAACAGGAAACAGAATAGTTAATCCTCTGCACCCATTATTGGTCATGCACTTCCTCCGTGCTCCCCGCATGTCATCATGGTGGTAAGTGGAGGCGGGCAGCTCTGGCTGTGCCGGGACCTCCCTGCTGGTCGCTACTCTCTGGAGGCAACAGCTGAGGCAATAAGAGTCCGGGGACGTTCCAGGACAAGTGTTCCTGCCATCTGGGCTGCTGAGGGATGGGTTTGGGGTGGGATGGAGGGGTCCTCAGCACTTGCCACACAGGGCCCCATAAAAGAGCAGAAGACGGTGCTAACGAACCCTCCCCTCCCGCCCCTCCCCTGGCACGGTGCTGTGTGGCTGGTGGTTCATGATACTGAAAGCTGTGATTTTCTCTTTAACCTCTTGGCTCGTGGTCGGGTCGGTGCATTGTGTGTTGATGACAAAAAGATAAATGGTGCCAAGGGATTTTACTGTTTATGTATGCCCTGCAAGTGAGCCAGAAGGACTTTAACATTTGGCATATGATTTGGAGAACGTGTATACACTAATGTCACATTTATTGAAGCTTTGAGCAGGAAGATGTGCAAACACCGGAAAAACAAATGTCCCAACTAACTGCATAACTGGAAACAGGGAAGACTGTTTTTCAGTTGAGCAAAGGAAATATTCTCTATCTGTTTTTACATCAAATTAGAATTTTTTTTTGCAGTTGCTGCCTTGTTTGCAACCTTCAGAAAAGGGGGGAATGATGTATCTATGGTACATGTATCTATGTATCCAATGTATTCCTACTCACTCTGCTTGTCGGCTTTGAGGCTGAGGCTGAGGCTGGACTGTTTTTGACTTCCAACATTCCCACCCTGCATAACTTATATGAGTTTGCCCTGCTACAGGAAATGTTTGCCACACGGTCTGTGGGGATGTGAAACACTAATCTGCACATTCTTAGGTTGCATTCTATTTGTGGTATGAAACAAGAATAAAGGATTTGGTTTTTGGGGTAGAAATAGGGGTCTTTACAAAAAGCAGTGCGATAACAAAGGGTGTGAGATGAGCAAACAGACTGGCACAGTCCATGAAGCGAATGAAGTAATTTAATTAGCCGTTCATGACAAGATGACATCTTCCCCCGACATCCCAAGGCATCACACTTACACTAAAAAAACATGATTAAAAATGTATACAACTGAATGATTTATAAGCTTGTCAAATCCCATCAACGGTACAAAGAAAAAATGGCTAAATATGGTGGAAGTCTGTTGAGGGCAACCACAGGGCAGACATTACCACATGATCCATTTTTACATCCATTTTCAACAAATGTGATAGGATCCTCTAAACAGTCATCATGGCAGGGGATGATAAACTGGCTACTCTGTGTTTTAATTATCAATACTGCCTACTTCCTTGTGATATTGTTGACTGTTTCAGGTGAAGAAATGTCAACATGCCAAGGAACATATCTGGTGAAAGTGTTATAATGAATTCACAGTAACTCATAGCTCACAGCTGTTATAGTTCAGGATTGGGATCCATAGTCCTAATATTATATTGAAAGTTTACATAAACAGCCGTTGACCCAGCCAAGCAAGTGTCTTGCATTATGGTATCTTGACTTACAATTAAACTAGATTAAAACCATCCATTTGAGACATAGATGTTATTCTCTAAGCATGTTTTGAGAGGGGCTTTTTAATTAAAATTCAGTACTGTGAGGAATGTCATACATTTCTGTCCAAAAATACAAATGGTCAGAATGTCAGAATAACCCTTTTAAGGGGTTATAGTTTGTATATATCTAAGAGACGGACATACAAGTTCAAGTTGATGTACATGACTTGTCTTTGACTCTTCTCCAGTTATGTTCTTGGGAAACAATAGCACTGTGATCAGGTTCAGATCCCTCTTTGACAGTGATCTTTGTTTTTTTCTTCTTCCTCAAACCACTTCAAACTAAACCGACCACAATCTTAAAAGTAGAGCTCATTGAACTTTTCACCAGTGTGCAAAGTCCCCTTTGTTGTAAACATGTGCTTATCGTCACTTGTTGGCAGAAGCTTAAATCCAAGGCCTCAGCTGCCATTACGACTGTATAGGCCTTTGTGACTGTCAAGCAGAGAGACCTCTTCCACAATCTGGAACCTCTCCATCCGGTGTCCATCCCCTATCCAGCATTGGCTCAACATTGTAAAGCCTAGTGCCATATAAAATCCCCTCCTTTGGTTGGTTTTTAATAGACAACCTATTGACATCAGAAACATCAGAATAAGTTGTTATCATTATTATTGGTCTTTACGCTGTTATTATTTTTATGTATCTAGGAATCTAGCCTCATCATTGGTGTAATGCAGAAGGAAACAGTCCAAGGAAATAATGCAATCTGACGCATCTCTGATCAAAATGATACAGTCCCACACAATTCTGAACAAGTCTCTGGGTGTGCACAGCCGATCCACCCTGCGGAGTATGAGGAAAAGTGGGAGATATCTAGTTTTCCCTGCAGCGAATATTTTCACGATCATTTATAATGTATTAAAGGTTCTCTGACTTTCTCTGCTCTATGATATAATCTGTTGGAGGGCCTCAATGTTCGTCCATGAATAAACTTCCCAATTTGTGTTAGGATTACCAATTAATCAGTGTTGGCCATATCTGGCCATCTTTTGGGATTGAATGGCTAAAATGAATAGTTCTCTCCCTCCAGCAACACCAAGGTTTTTTCAGTTACTTTCTGTGGCCAGAACGTTTCCACAGGAGAACATCTGAACCCCATAAAATATAGACCATTGCCTAAACAAAAAACAACATTGACAGACAGAAACGTCACATAAATATGACAGAGATAGAAAAAAAAGAAGTAGCACTCTTTCATATATGTATTTATCATCATTCCTGACAGTAACGCAGTTATCCAAAGGTTAAATCAATCAATATAATTTTATACCAGACTTTTATTGTTTCATACTTGCGCTGCATGATATCCCTTTTGACATCGCAGCCATTCAGAGAGGGCATCTGGGTAAAGGGCCCTCTGCACGTTTGATCTGTTTAGCCGGGAAGCTGCCTAGGAGTGAGAGAGAATGCCGAAATGTCAGATACAGCCACAGATGCAGCCCAGAGAGAGAGAGAGAGAGAGAGAGAGAGAGAGAGAGAGAGAGAAAGGAAGAAAGAGAGGTCTGACACAAGGAAAGTTGGCCTGGCCATGACATTTAAAAGAAGCCAGCGTGATTTATACCGCTATTCCCATGCGCCCAAATGCCGTGAAACGCCAGAAAGAGAGGCTGCTAACCGGCTGTTCTGTGCGTTTGGGCCAGATGCGAAGGTTCTGGGCTGCTTTGACCACAGTGGAGAAAGACCTCCTCTCAGCAGAGCCTACGTACGCACTTTCAGCAAGTTTGGACACCTGTATCTAAACTAGCATTTCATTATCTTCACTAATACACTGAAGGGGCGATGCTGGAAAAAAAAGGACGGGGGAGGTGAGAAGGTTAAATTACGCAACTGTTGAAAAGCCACAACTCCCCAACAGATGCGAGTTCATCTTTCACTCGTACTCCACTGGAACCTGTTTGATCCTGCATCTGATCGCTCAGTAAGGCCAGCGGCTTGTCAAAACAAACAGCAGATTGGCGGACACGGCAAAGCGCTCCGGCCTTGCACACTTGAGGTATCCAACTCCACCCTGAAACATTGCTTGGAGATGGATGGTGTAAGCTGAGTCCTTCCGTTGGCTTTGGCTGATGTTTCTGTGACCTTTGTTGAACGCACCCAAACAAAGCTGCTTGGGCTGCTGAATGACAACAGGCCTTAGGTTTGTCGAGAGGAATGCTGCTTCAAACTCAGATTCTATCTCGTCTCGGACATTTTGACAGGGGTAAATGTGATGTACGTCAATTCAGTTCAGTTGGTAATTCTCCATGCTTCAAAATAGTGTAATGAAGTGAGAAACGTGTAGGCTTCTCTTTGGCTTTTCTGCTGTTGATGATCACATAGGGAAACACTGATCTACATTCTAATATGGAATATTACTACACATTAACAGTCTCTCTAACATTTGCACTGCGGGACCGGAGCGGATGATATGAGTTAGCGATTTTGAAGCGGCCCGCCCCCACTGAGCCGTGGACCAGCTGGAGGACTCTGGAGCGCAGGCAGTGATGTGAACAGCCCCCTGGAGCCCATCCTGGGTCCTGATGGTGAAGCAGGGCCACTGTGAGTGGAGGGCCTTGGTCTCAGGATCCAGTGCTGAGACAGTGGCTTAGGGTGGTCACTGGCCCACCCCCACCCAGGCCTGGACCCGGAGCGGGCTCTGTCTCAGCTGGCAGTCTCAGCTCACAGTGGCGGTGCAAGGACCCTCTGGACGGACGGGCGGCCTGGCAGCAGCCCTCTTCAGCTTGTGGCGACCTCGTAGTGGTGATGGTACAGAAGCTCCACCACGGCTGGTTGTGGCGGTGCGAAGATCCCCCTCTGCCAGTAGTGTGAAGTGCCTGAAGTGCCATGGCCTTAGAGCCCAGAAGTAGCCCCTCACCTGGGCATCAGATCCAGTCCAATCATGCATTGGTCCATGATGCTGGCAAGCCAGAACGGATTGTGGGCCGCTTGGCCAGCGACCTGCAGTGACTTATTCCCTCTTATCTGCGCCCGATCCCCTGTGATGGTGGCAATGCGGAGCTTGGTGGCTGCCCAGCCCTGCGGTCTTGATTCTTCAGTCCCGTGTATTGTTCCAGGACGGACTAGGGAGATGGTGGACCCAGTATCAGGGGATGCTTCTCGGTCCCAGTTAACATAAGGTCCACCAAGTCACTGGTGCCAGGCAATGGCGTGTGACGTGGCCTGGTTCCCCACATTCTCCGCTCCCTCTTGCCACCCTCTCTTGGCTCTTGAAATATTGTACTTCGGCTGTGCTCCACCCCACTGCAGCTGGTCGATGAGCTCTTCGATTTCCCCGAGCGTGGCCATCTTCCTGTCCCACCTCTGTCACCAGTGTAATGAAGTGAGCAGCGCGTAGGCTTCTATTTGGCTTCTCTGGTGTTTATTGATGAACACTCAGGGAAATACTGTTCTACATTCTAATATCAGATATTACGACTACTATGCGCTGCTAAACCCCTGTACACTACAATAGTTTATGAAAGGGGAAAGCAGAGTTATTTTTATCAAGTCCATGTAACTGCCTTTATCCACTGGTTTGAAAACAGCTGGCCTAAGCAACAGAGGTCTTTTAAAGTGTGCCTGGAGTGAGAGACCTTCCCCTGCGGAAACGACGACCTGATATGTATTACCTCTGCTTAATGTCATTTATATCATTTCACATCAATAACTATGGAGAGAAATAGTCTATTTCAGTGCACTAATCTATTTTTTGTTCATAAAAGCCCCCTGTACTAATGCAGCCAGCAGAGGTATCATCTTTTATAATGATGTTTAATGTGCTGCTGCTTCATAAAATAGCACATCTTTCAAAACCCTTTGAGGACATTGTGAGATGAAGGAAAGAGCTTTGTCTACAACATACAAGACCCCTTACTGACTAGTAAAATTCACAATTCACCATACTTTCATGTAATCACAGGCTATTTATCTTGGTTGTCCATCCGTGGTTTCCCTATGACAGGAGATAAAACTCCCTCCATCTACCCTAATGGAGAGAGATGTTGGGAGTCTTATTATACAATAATTGCAGTCATTATGGTAAAGATTCACTTGTGCACTTTGAAAAAGGGTAATTAAAGCCAAAATGGCAGCAGTGGCTTAGCCAGATTCATCATTTGGTAAATGTCCCCAGCACACTGTGCCAAACCCTACTATGCCAAATGAATGCTGTAGCATGATTCTGTCCATGTGCCATGTCAGCATGTGGCTTTCACATTTATTATCCTGCCACCACGGAGGTGCCAGTGAATCAATAGTTTTTCTTAAATATTTTGGCACAAAAGTACAGTTTCGCCCCGAAAGTAAAAGCTGAGATACAGTCCATATTTCATGTGTCTACATGTAGGCTACTGAGTATATTGTACTGCAGTCATTTTCACGCCCCCAAAGATAATAAATGTCTCAAACTAAATTAATAACGGTCTTAGACCACATGATTGTCAACTAATCTTGCATGTGAGTGCTGGTGTTATAGTATTCGATTTAATTCAATTTTATTGATATAGTCCCAATAACAATAAGGGGGGGGCTATCCGCATGGGGCCAGTGGGGTAGAGAGATAGAAAGAGGGGGACAGAAGGTTATAGAAGAGAGGAGAAGAGGGAATCAGAAGCAAGCAGATGAAATACACACATCAGGATTAAACACATTAGCATACATGCGGCATATATGTACTGCATGATACATACAAGATAGTAACCAACCTCCTTCTTATAGCATCTGTTTTTTGCTTTGCTTTCCAGAAGAAATTGCATGGGAAATAATTTACAAACCCAACAGGCATATAATCAGTTTCTCTGCGCATGGTAAGCCTTCTCCTTCTCAGGGATAACATGTAAATTCCTGTTTCCATATGTATGTGGGAAGTGGCAAATGAACTTGACGCATTAATTGTGTTTTTTTTTATTTTCATACAGAGTTGTGTCAACAAGAGGCAGGTGTTTGTGGAAGAGTGTCCAGTGGGTGAGCAGGGAAGGAAGCAAGTACGTTCACTCCTTTCCTCCCTGGGAGACATTCTAGTGACTCACTCCAGCATCCACACTCAGCCCAGGTCCATTGGAATCGAATGCAGAGCTGAGCTTCTTATGACGCCGGTCAGTGCAGTCTTTGCCTGTATCTTTCGAAGCTGCTGGTGGACATTGCCCGTTGGTGTCGTTTAGTTCATTTTTGCCTGATTTATTAAAAATCTCAACCTCTACTGTCCAAATCTAAGAAATACATTCTGCCTTGCATGTTCTAGGGCCCCTAATAGAGCCCCAGCCACCCACCCACGACTCCACTAGGGTACACACACGTCTTCTCATCCCTAACCTATGTTTCCATGGCAATGCTAAGAACTTTATTAGGCTACATACTGTATATGCACCTGGGCCAGACCATAATATGCATCCCGAGTTCATATCAAGCACATGAGTACAAAGTCACTCTGTCGGTGTTCTCCAAACACATCCAATCTGCCATGGAGCAGGTGGGAACTTTCTGCCCATACTCAGGCTCTGTCATCCCATCAGCAAGTCTAATCTTGTGCATGGAGAGTGCATTCCCACCTCCCGCTGACAGGCATGCTGACACCTCCCCAAAACCCCTGTCCAGCGCGACAGCACAGTGAATAAATCACCTCACGGTCAAGGTTGCGGTACCGGTTTATAGAGGCTCCCAGAACAGAGCACTCCCGAAAGTGCTCCAGAGCGTACCAGTAAACAACAAGTCAAGCCAATGTCATAACTGAAGAAGAAGAAGAAGACGAAGAAGCGGGCTGTAGGTTTGTGTTCAGTGTGCTGGAACCTCTACTGTCTGATCATGGCTATTTCCCCAGGCTCCCCCTGGATCGTTAAAGGCCCTGTTTTAGCCGCGGTTTATTTGTCAGAGATTATTCGTGCGCACCGCTACAGATTCCCGCTCCGTGACGCCAAGCTTTTTTGTAAAAGCCCGTTCTTGAGGTGTTAGGGCTACCCAAATATTTATTCTTCTTGAACCAAACTGAACATCTTAGCGTTTCTTACTTCCTTGGCCAAACACTCCTCTGGCCCCTTGGGCTTAAAAAGCCAGGCCTCTCACTCTGTTTATAATAGAACTGTATGCAAGAGGGAGACAAGTGTGGACGTGAATAAATCCCAGGAGTCCGTCTGAATCATGCACTTATCACAGACATAATAAAACAGAAACATTATGTCAAGAGATTTAACGCAGGCCACAGAATACGATGTTCACTGTAAATCAACAACTGCTGTTTGATTTACCCCCGCCTAAATGAGCTGTATGCGGACTGGGAGTGTGCATGCATACATCGCATTATCATCTGTTTTCAAAGAGTTTTGTTTCAAAGAGAGCGTTGTATAACTGTCCATGGCTGGACATGTTTTAATGTATACTCACAAGTGTTTTAGAGGGTAGTGGTTTCATTTGCATGAATTTGTGATAGCTAATCATGTTTATTTAATAATTGTCCATATTTGGAAAAATGCAATCACACTAAAAATGTATTTCACTCCCTCCATCTGAATGATATGAACGCCTGATTCCCTGAATGGCCCTAGTATTTTCACTCAGTCAAGCAAATATCTACACAGCACAGCTTTCTTGCTTTTTCATTACACTTTCAAAATGAATTACACTCAGATAAATATCTTCTTCTCCTTCTCTTCTCTTCTCTTCCCTGGGCCAACTGCCTCATTTGAAACCCCATCTGAGCTCCCCGTGGCCGTTCCCAGCACGGGGGATTAAGTCCTGGGGCGCTGCACCTGGGTGCCGCTGACGCAACAGTCAGACACCCTGACACAATTTATGGTGACTCGAGGTGACCGCAGATGTCTGAGCGTCTTTTTTTTTTGCATTTCATCTGGCCTATTTACCCCTCAGCTCTTCATCTCAAGGCTGGCAGGCTATCTTTTTGTGCGGGACCACACACACACACACACACACACACACACACACACACGTACGCACACACATACGCACACACACACACACACGTACGCACGCACGCACGCACGCACGCACGCACGCACGCACGCACACACACACACACACACACACACACACACCACAAACCTCATTGCATTGCAAATGGGGTGCACAGGAGGGAATAGCATACTGTGCTACACCTCACCCACGGTCCTCCCAGGGCACAGACCCCCACTACCCTCCACCCCGCGCTGCCTGACCCCCATATCCCCATCAAACAAAGAAGGAAATGTCACAGGAAGTGAGCTCATGTTGTGTCACCTTTCGGCAGAGCGAAGCTGGCGAAGGTTTAGCTATCAATGGCATTGATCCTCTTGTGTTCCCCTCTGTCTCTACTCATCAAAGCGCAGAGATGAAAGGGCACTGACTGCAGATTAATGACCTGCCCCATCTTCTGACACCAGTGTGATCCCAGCAGCAGGGAAAAGTGCATATGAATGACAATGACAATATCCAATACTGCTGTAACTGACACATTTGTATTAGTTTAAAATCTGTTCAGGATATTATACAGGCCAAGTGAGTTGAAATCCTGAATCGATAAGTGATTCATAGTGCTGAAGTTAAAAATCCTTTGAAGTAATTTGGACCTATGAGCACAGGGCCGATGAAATCTAATCATGAAAACATTCAATCCCTGTATGTTGATTGTTAGATAATAAATTAAGATAAAAGAATACATAATGTATATGAACAAAACATATTCATGATACGTGTAGCTTAAACTTCAACTTTATTTCCCTCCTTGACAAGACATTTTAAACAGAATTCCAAGTCATCAAAATTTCCATCACAAAACAGAACCAAGGGAGAGATGTGCAGATGTATTTCACGGCCAGACTGTTCATTTTCTCAGTTCTGTGCTTTTGGTATGCATCAAAAATCCACAGGCATCTCTCTCTTCTGAATGGTATGCAGAGAGTGTGTTTGCTCTCTCCAGTGTGAAGGCCAGAGCTCCATGTGTTTGTGTAACTGTTATGCATGTGTGTTCACTTACGGCCTTGTACTGTGCACATCTATACCACAGCCTTGGCTTAATCACAGAGGCATTTTCTTGTCGGCTTTTGAGATTATGAAATAGATGTGTATGACATGGGTTGTTAGCCAGAAGACACTGAAACGCACACATTAGGTGATGGTTGTGCGTAATTGAAAAAATGATTGAATACAAAAATCCAACCAGTGGTGCCATCAGGTGTGAAGCCAGACATTGATATGGATCTGTTTTACGAGATGGAATCTGGGCTGAATCTATACTTGTTTCCATGGCCACGCTCTTCCCGTAAAAATGCTGGCAGGATTTTACAGCTGGCCTCGAAGCGCCAGATATATAACACTATAATAATAGAGGGGTAGACTGAAAACAACAAAAAATAAATACCAACAAATATATTGATATTCCTGGCAGATGTAATAACCCCAGCTGCGTCTGAAGTCAGTGTTGGGCTGACGTTAAAGGGCACATTCTTTACAACCAGCTCTAAAATCAGATCTGCGTTAGAGAAGCAAATACCAGCTACTGAAACAACTGTAGTCATAGTGGACACTAGTAGATTCACCATAATGTGATCATTTCAACAATAAAAACAAAGCATTTAAGTATTGAAGTACAGATACCATGCAGAGTGTTTAGCATTTAAAAGTCTTTTTAATTCATCCTTTTTCCAATGTCACAAAATAGTACACATTTTTGAAGCACCTGAGAAATTAAAAAAGAATGATCCTTTTCTCCCTCAGTCCAAATTAACTTGTGTCTCATTGATTGAAGTTTATGGTCATAGGTCAGGAGGAAGTGGGGGAGGGGTGGAGTGGGGACTGCTGCAGGCCCTGGAAGCCCTTCGGGGGCCCATAAATCAAAAGAGGGCAATAACTCAGGACAGCTGAATTTTGCTGGGTAGGAAGACAGGTGTCTGATCCACAGGAGCGCTGGGGTTCAAGGTTGCGGTTTCTCTCCATTCTCTACACACACACACACACACACACACACACACACACACACACACACACACACACACACACACACACACACACACACACACACACACACACACACACACACACACACACACAGACAGACAGACACACACACACACACACACACACACACACACACACAGACAGACAGACAGACACACACACACACACACACACACACACACAGACACAGACACACAGACACAGACAGACACACACACACACACACACAGACACACACACACACCTTTTCTTTGGGGAGGGAGTATGGCTGAACTGGAGGAAATGGCATTTGTCCCATCCTTCATCCTTGTTTCATACTTTTCCAAAAGGGAAAAGGGGGAAAAAAGCTGTGTGATTAGCAAAGCAGTGGCGGTGTCTGTGCTTCACATTGTGAAGATCAAATAAGGCAATCAGTCAATGCAATGATGAAAACACATGAAGGGGGCCAAGATGGATTTCCTGCCCTGTGTGTCACATGACCTCTGTTAAACCTATAAAACTAAGAACTAATCTTATCAAGAAATATCTGTTTGTATGTCTGAGTTGTCCTTAACATGGCAGTTTATCATAAAGACAAGGAACTATAAATCTGGTGTATTATGTTTTGATGCTTCCGTGGCTTTAGAACTGCCCCTTTAAAACATTACAAAAAAAAAACAGGTACAGAATGGTATTTATAATCAACTGTGTGGCTCAGTTTATCTGTCAGAGAACACACCTAATCATTCAATTCGGCAAAGGGGCCTGACAATATATGATAGACTGTGCTCAGACACTGCGTCAGGGCCATTTCTTTAAAAAAAGCCTCTGTCTGTGAGGTTGAAGACAAACCTCTTGTTCATTGGACGCGTCTGCTGAAGTCATTTCCTCTCACATAGATCCACGAGAAGAGCGCTGCTATGACCCTTGCTCAATGTCAGAGGCTGAAAAGAATGTCTTTCCTAAAGGATTAGGCGTGAGCGCTAGAGCAGCACTGTGTTGCTTGCTGTCTCTCTCTTTCCCAGCCCCTGTCCCCGCATTCACCCAGATGAAATTGCAAGGAAATTAGATTCATGTCACAAACATTGCATTTTTAAAACGGGAGGTCCTGCTCGACATCGCAGCCGTGAGTGGCATGCTTCATTATTCACTAGCCGATGAACTCTACAGGACCATCTGCAGTGGTTTCTCTCTCTCTCTCTCTCTCTCTCTCTCTCTCTCGCCCTCCCTCTCTCTTTCTCTCTCTCTCTCTCTCTCTCTCTCTCTCTCTCTGTGTGTGTGTGTTCCCTTTGCTTGGACTGCGGAACCCAGATGAATAATTCACTGCTTACTGATGAAGAAGCATTTAGACCTTCCCTGAAGTGCTGTTTAATGCAGGATGCACATCTCTAACCTTGCTCACACTCCCGCACACAAACCTCATACATTCCCTTCCCCCTCCGCGGCAGAGGCGTCAGCTTCGCCATAATGAGGCCTCTGTTCACAATAAGTCAAATGTGCATCAGATTTGTAGAGCCAAGCCAACCATCTCAAACCTTGCACACACAGATGGACTGTCCCACCCTGTCTGGTTCAGCGTTCCCCTTTTATAAGGTGAAGGGAGCCTTCTTCCGCTCCACGGTTAGGAAGGAGGCCAGGAGTCACAGCCTCAGACTATCTTGATTGATGGCTGGCAGTCAAACCAATGTGTGATCTCCAGTAAAAGGTGTGCCTTTGCACAGATTTGGCCAGATAATGTATCTGTCTGTCACCTCCCCATTGGATATTCCTATCAGATACAAACAATTCTGCCAAATCTATGATGAGGGCCAAAGAGATAAGAGGGTGTGTTTATTCAGTGTGATAAGAGGGGCAATGTGGTTTAAACACCTGAGAGAGAAGATACAGCAATTGGTTCTGTAGACAATTCCATTGTTTACCTACAGTACCCACAGCTACAGCAACCGATAACCCCACAGAGACCTTGACATCACCACCACACACTTCTTAGTTTTCTGTATTCTAAGAAAGAAGCCAAACATCCACTAAAGTACATGAAAAGGCAAAAACATGAATTATTCGACATTCCCAGATTCGGGGGTCCTTACCCCTGCACAAGACTCAAATGACCCAAAGAAGCAGAATTTGAGAACTGAGACGTGTGAAGACCTCACAGTAGACCTCACAATAACACCAGAACCATTTGAAGTACAATGTGCACAGTGTATGATTTCATCGGCACATTTCCCCATCTGCATAGTAGATCATCTGTGAGTGATTTACCACTCGCACTGCTCTGATAACAACAGAAGAAAAACAGAAGTACAGTCTGGGTTTCCAAAACCGAAAACAATGAG
>NW_024879852.1:0-60979 GCF_900700415.2 Clupea harengus | reverse complement strand
GATATTCACAGATTCGGAAGGCAGACTTTTTGCAACCAACGTGTAAAATGGGACAAAAACTGCGTCGAGAAACTAAACAAACGCTGATATTAATATGTAGTGAGGGCAGTAGAGAGGGGAAGATGGTTATACCCCAAATAATAGTCCGACTACGCCACCCCATGGAAAGCTTATACCAGTAAGCCCCAGGGAATACTTAGTTTCAGTATACTGTTTTATATACTGTTATTCTCAGTTTAGACACAAAAGGCAAAAACATCGAATGCACGAGGCGACAGACGAGGATTCCAGCTCAAGAATGTTTATTGATAACTGAGGGAAAGGGGAGTGGGAGTAAAGAGGTGGATTGTGAAATAACCTGCAAACAAGACTCACCAGTTAGCAAGATACAAAAATAATATATTTATTGGATAGTATTTATGCCAGTAAGGTGTGTTCTGTAATTAATGTATATGAGTGATTTATGTGTATGATTGACTGCTGGTATCTCCTGGAGCAATAATTGTTTTATTTTCATTCATTTAGCAGTTGCTGGTATCTCCTGGTGCAATAATTGTTTTAGTTTTATTCATTTAGCAGTTGCTGGGTGCTTCCAGAGGGAGGCTAGGCACCTGGTGGTGGGCCCCTGTCACTGCATGTGGGTGTAACAAGCTGGTTAGTGTGCTGTGCTGTGGGTGTGCAGTGTGCCGTGTTGTGCTGTGTGTGCAGTGTGCTGTGGGTTGCTTGCCGTGGAATAGTTCACCTTACAACCACTTCTTTGAGTGTGTGTGTGTGCACGTGTGAGCGGTGTGGACCCAAGAGTACGCCGTCTGGTAGTCTGTCTTCCTCAGGTAAGTCCTACCTAGCACTGTCTATACTCCAGTCTATTATTTTCCCATGTTTCCCTGTTTTAGCCTTACTGGCATAAATAATATCCAATAAATATATGTTTGTATCTTGCTAACTGGTGAGTCTTGTTTGCAGGTTATTTCACAAATCAACCTCTTTACTTCCACTCCCCTTTCCTTCAGTTATCAATAAACATTCTTGAACTGGAATCCCCGTCTGTCGCCTCGTGCATTCAAACCTGTTTTTGCCTTTGTGTCTAAACTGAAATTAACAGTATAATAAACAGTATACTGAAAATTACTTTAAAGTATTCCCTGGGGCTTACTGGTGTAAGGTTTCCCTGAGGTGGCATAGTCGGACCATAACTTGGGGTATAACCATCTTCCCCTCTACTGCCCTCACTACATAGGCAAGCCATTCACACTGCACTATGGACTATTCTATGTCACTCATACACATATAAATACAAACAGTTTCACTTTTGCAATATTAGGGTGGGCTGGTAGAAATAAAAGGTGGGCAACTTCAGCAGTAGGTATAGCCCAGAGGTTAAAGACACGGACTAGTAGCCCCAAGGAATATGCGCAGTAGGCTATGTCAGTCATATATATCCATTTCTATCTATCTATCTATATATTAGAGCTGTGAAAAATAACGCGTTATGATTAAATTACAGGATTAATGCGTTCTTTTTTTTTTACGCATTTAACTCATGCGCAGAATGAGCTTCCAATATACCCACAATTCCACCCAATCTGCACTAGTCGCCGTTTCTAATGCAGTCAGACGGCAGCTGCGATCCAAACAAACAAACAACATGGATAATTCTGATGAACCTGAGGGCTTTCTGGATGGGAAGTTCGTGTTCCAAAAAAACAAAAATGGAACATTCAATAAAACCAAAGTGATATGTACACTCTGCGGGAAGACGTTATCGTTTCACCGTAGCAAATGCGTTGTTTGGCGAGGGGAGTTCAAGTGGAATGCGTCAAACCACCCTCACTTAACAACGTAGGCCCCTGACTAAATCTGCCTGTGACATGTTGACTAGCACTGCTGCCAAATTAATTGCAAAAAGCTGTAGACCGATTCATATTGTTGAGGACGAGGGGTTCACCGAAGTTTTGCGAGCATCAAAGCACTGCAAAGACGCACAATAATGACAAAAATCCACGAGCTGTATGAAGCTGAAAAAAAAAAAAAGGAAAATGACTTGGCTGCTACGAAACATGTGGCGCTGACAGGGGATCACTAGACCTCTGTGAGTAACGATAACTACCTGGGTGTAACGGTGCAAACCCATGACAGCGACGCGATACGCTTCCATCACTTTGAGTGGGCGTGTTGTAACGTGTGGAAATAGCATTTTCAAACTGTCAGAGACGACACCAAATATTCTGATTGGCCGCTGCGGGAAAAATCGCTCCTCATTTGCATAGGATTCAACATTTTTCAACTTTTATCGGTCGCGTCGCCCAAAAAGGTGGTCTACGTCACAATGGATTGGCTCCCGTTGAAATGCATGGGATTAGAATATCGCGTCGCTCGTAACGGTGTCATGGGTTTACACCGTAACTGCACATCTAATCACCGACGAATGGAAGTTAAAGTCGTTTACACTAACGTGCATGAAAACAGAAGAGCGCCACTTTGCAGAGGCATGTGCACAATAGTTCCAAATTGTTGCAAGCAATTGGGCAATTGAAGACAAAATGACCACTAGGGCCTTTAGAAGCATTAGATTGTGTCATGGTGTGGTTAATGGTTGTTTGACAAAAAAAAGAAACATTTTCATTTATCCTATAAAAACAATGGCTAAGAAGCCCAAATTCTGTTTAGGATAAAGATAATATTAATGTTCATATGCAATAGCAAAGATAACTGCTAAAGAACTGCTGAGATGCAGCACCATTGTTTTTGTTTTATGAATAAAAAAAGAAAACATGTTAAATGTATATATCCGTCTTTTGTCATAAATCTTTTTGTTCTCACAAAAATATACCGACAGAAACCTGTGATTAATTTGATTACAAATTGTAATCATTTCACAGCCCTACTATATATATATATAGATTATATAACAAAGCAAAAAATCTATTCATCCATGTCTAAGATAGTGTATTTTTATTGATAGGCCAAGATCACCAAATTCCTCTTTCTGACGTGCACCCACCCAGAACTAGACCCAGTCAAGGACAGAATATTGAGCCTAGTCTTGCCACAGCTACTAGAGCTTGCATTCGCTGGTCTCGCTGGCAGCTCCTGGAGGCGGGGGATCACAGCTCACTGCTGGTGAAGACAAGATGCTGCTGCCGGCGTCATCCGATGAGGCTTGTCAGACCCCGGAGTCGGGTATTGAACCCGGGTCGCTGGATTGGCAGACCAGCGATGAACCTTGTGAGCTAAGCAGGACCCATGTGTAAGATGTTGTTAGACTTGGTTTCTATATTTTTTGAAAATGGTATTCCAACAACGGTAATCCAAAAACACGGAAGATAATTCCAACAGCGGTAATTCCAAAACACAGAAGATATTTCTACAGGGCAAAAGACAAAAAACTAAGGAAGGTACAAAAAGGAGTAGCTAGCGCTCGGAAAGTGAAGGAACTGAAAACTAGAAAAAGGCAGGCTAGACTTTATGAAACAAACAAACCAAAACGGCTGAAAACAGCGCAACGAAAACCGACTTGAGACTTGAGACAAAATACTAGAGACTTTGAAGTTTAAGAGTAATCACTTGCCTTAATGGACGAACCAACGACGCAGTGATGAGTCTAGAAAATAGCCAGGTATACCCTGGCTAATAGGGTCAGGTGATCAATTAAACCACAAGTGATAAAAAACAGGTGAGAGAGCAACACAAAAACATAAGCACAAGTCCGGAATTCTGTCCCTTGGCCACCAGAGGCCGCCAATGTCACAAATTGTGACAGCCAATGTCCCAAATCGTGACAGAGGCAGCTTGCAGTGCAGCTACCACTGGAAGAGCAGTGCAGTCTCCCCACTGTAACGGCTGCCCTCTCTGTGTCAGTCGATGGCTATTGTAGTGAAGTCTTGAACGAATGTTGAGGGCATCATCGATGCGGGGTAAGGGGCAGGAATGTTTCTGGGTAACCTCATGGAGATGGCGGGTGCTGCCCGCTTGGCTAGGGGCAAATAGCAAAGGCATGCGTGTCTGAAGTCGATGAAGTGCTGGACCAGGCTGGTGCAAGTGCAGTCTTCGATTCTGGCAGCGAAAGTGTCCTGAAGTTATACACTTTAGCAAAACAAGAGGCTATGAATTCACAAGGTGTTTTGCCTTCCTTAAGAAATGCCCTGCCTAAATACTGCCACCTAGTGGACAGTACAAACGATGGAGGACGCACGGGTTTGGTTTTCCTTATATTGTTGAGTTGATATACCATGGGAGAACACGCTGATTTAGATTAAGCTGAATTCCTTTTTGAAGAGCCTTCTTTCACGCTCGAACTTTGGACATTATTTGTTTGTGAGTACATATGTTGTGTTGGTATATTTAATGCCGTTTAGAGAATTTGGAAATTATGTTGAATTTATGTTTCTAAATGTTATATGAGAATTTGCTATTTAGCAGCTAAACTATGCTAGCTCTCTTGGCATCATGCTACCCTTATGCCACATTATTTTACGTGATATTTATGTATCTCTTTATTTTGTCTGTTCCAGTTTTACAATAGTAAAACGTCCTGTATGGTGAAAACAGTAAACTCAAGAGAAGCAAGACTTGAAATTCATCATCTTTATTCACAAGGACAAGTGTTAGCTAGCTGTCTAGTCCTGCAAGGTAGCAAACACAGTATGAGGACAGCATACAAAGCTTACAAAAAACCACAAGGCCGGTGACTGGCGACTAGGAGACTGGAGACTAGGGAACTTGGAAACTCGAGATCAGGAAACTAGAGATCAGAAAACTCGAGATCAGAAAACTACAGACCAGAAAACAAAACGGCAGAAAACAATACGACAAAGACACAGCAAAGAACACGACAAAAAGCCAGGTATAAATACCCTAGCTAATTGGTCATGTTACCAATCAACCAACAGGTGACAAGACAATGGCGGGAAAACAGAAGCAGGAAGTAAACACGAGCACATGTACACACACAACAGGCATAGAGTATTTTGTTGGCGGCCTCTAGAGGCCCGAAGGTCCCAAATCATGACAGGACCCCCTTCTTTAGGAACCTCTCCTGACGTTTCCCAGACGATCAGGATGATCCTTGAGGTAGCCTTTAACCCTTAAGAGGCCCTGTTTGACTTTTTTAGGAAGTCTCACATGCCTTGATGTTTTTGTATATTTCCCCTAACTAAAAGTATTGATGCATAAGTGGCATATATGATTATGTTATAGAAGACATCAGCAATAACAACATTAGAGTAAAAGGAATGTAGTAAAATTAAATTGTATTTAAATCAAATGTAAAATCACCCTTACAAAAACCTTCATTCAGAGCTGCTCAGAATTTATACAAAAAAACATTGTAAAGATTTTTTAACTCTGAACCTTGTAAACATAGGTGTTGGCTATACATATGTGAGTTTAGCATTCAGAAAGTGTGTGTGGTTTCACTACTACATATTTATAATAGCAGAGTGACCTGTGCCTCTCCAAAATGTGTGTCCCTACAAATGCATATTGATGAGTTACCTGGGACACCTCAGACAAAGACAATGGCCATTACGTAATGGCCCTGGAATATCTTTGTGGCCCACTACCCCCACAGGTTTTCTCGCCACACTATGGCCCAATAGAGATCACTGAATCACCATTACTTATCATATGAATAGCTGTCATTTGCTAATGGGTGGATCCTTAGGAGCAGAAACCTCACTCACAGACTGAAATGTGCAAGAGATCAGCTCTTTTCTCCTTACAAAGTGCTTATTTATATTTTATTTTCGAACTGTATATAAAGTAAAGGGTTCAAGGTTGCTGTGGGTGTTCTTTTTATGTCTCTAGGACAAAAAATCACGGAGCTTTAACAACAAGAATTTTTTTCCCACCAGTGGGTAAGGGCCTCCTAAATGTAGAGACCAGAAGGTCCCAAATCACGACACCGTGAAGACTTGCTATATGTACAAAGCAGATTAAACCTAGTAACAGTTGGCAATTAGTTAAAACTAACAGTATGTTTGAAATGACCAAGATAGCAGTAATTTAAGCTACCGTTATCTAACTGGCTAGCAATATATGTCGTAACAAACGTGTTAGCACCATGACCAAAAATGACACTCATTGGCTAACATTAATGAAGAAGACCCTTTTTCATATCGACAATATGCCCCTTCATGCAGACTGGAATGGTTTTGCCATACATGCATAACCCTTAGCAATCTTGCTCCTACAATTGAAAGTGGAGGTCTTTCAACAATCCATTGCTCTTCCTGCAATACCTGGATCTAAAGACCTGCTTTTAGTATCTGAATTTGTGATGGTGAAAAGGTGCCTGTCTTATCTTTGGAAGACAGAACTGCATAATAGTTCCATACAATTAGTTGGTTATTGAAACTGTTGATGACATTATCAAATCCAAGTTAGCCATGTGGAGAGAACCCAAAGAGATGGCAGAGCCAAACAAAAACATAGCTAGGAGATGTAAAATATCAGAACTGCACATTTTAAATTAAATTTGTTGAAATCCCTCATATGTGATGCCTGTGCTTGACATGCAGTTTAGGATGAAGCCCTTCTAGTTCAGTATGCAAAATATGATCTCAAGGTTGGACGTTAGCAGACCTTCTCTGATGTGGAAACTGTTTACCAGTAAAGAGTTGCATGCATTGTCTGCTGCAGTGTTAGAATTCTGATGTAGTTCAACAGCTAAAGCAGTCTCATAGAAGTACCAAGGACTGTGATATGACTTGTGAATGTGGAATCTAATAGGTAAGATAGAGGCAGCTTCCTATAGAAAAAACTACAGTCCAGTTATCAAGTCATAGGAAAATTAGCCCCCTGACTAAAGTAAATGAATGAACTTGTGAAAAAAGACAAACATTCAGATTCATATTCAGATATGTAAATATTTATTAGGTAGTATGCATTGTTGGAATAATCACATTAACCAGGATTTCTTAATCCAGATGAAAGTGACATGGATTCAGAGGTTTTACTCTGCAGCCTCCTTGCCCTTTAAAAGAGAACAATTAACTAGATGACAAATAAAAATCAATGACACTTTCATTTTCAAAGTTTATTGGTGAAATAATTGTAATGTTTGTTCAGAAAACATTATCTTACCTTTCCGCCATCGCGGCTCTTGGCCCTGAGCTTGTTGACCTGGGACTCAGCAATGTCAGCACGCTCCTCAGCCTCCTCCAGCTCATGCTGAACCTTCCTGCACTTGGACAGGTGAGTATTGGCCTGTTCCTCCTGTTGTATATGAAATTGAGTGCAATTAATACAGAACAACAAAACAAGAGTCAATGGGCCTCATTCTCGAACGCAGTTAAGAAGAATTTAAGAGGAATTTAAGAGGAATTTAAGAGGAATTGGATTTAGGACAACATTTGGCATTCATGAAAGTTCTCTCATCTGGGATTTGCTCTGAACTTCAGAAGACTTTCCGAACTCGAAATAGCAGTCGTAACTCGGCCAGAGTTCTCAAATGCGATTCCTTAAAAAAACCACAAGATGGACCCGTGGGCCATCTTGTGGTTTTTTGAGGAATCGCATTTAAGAAAACTCTCCGTGTTAATTAATTTGTGAGAAATCGTTGGTGATTGCGTTCACATCAACTCTACAGATCCTCGGATTAAAGTATCATTAACAATTACGTTTCACATGTAGGCCTATAGTCATTATTCTACGAGGCACCGTGATGTCATAAAATAAATAAAAGGACTACACCGGAATGCTGCGCTCGTCTAGTGAGCGTCGTTTGGCACTGCCGTCTGTGCAAGTACGGCAATCCAGAATTTTCAAGTAGTTCCACGTTGGTGGAACGAACTGCCTAGCACTACCAGAGCAGGCGCGTCCCTCTCTACCTTTAAGAAGCTTTTGAAGACCCAACTCTTCAGAGAGCACCTCCCTTCCTAACTGGCACTTCGACTAGTGCTTAACTTGCACTTATAGCAGTTACATTCCTGCACTTCGTTTTTATTTCCTATTTCGTTTTTCTATTTCTTATGTAAAGTAGTATTTATTGTTACACTAGGTCTCTATTGCTCGTAGCTTGACTGTTCTATCCCTTGTACGTCGCTTTGGACAAAAGTTCTGCTAAATGACTAAATGTAATGTACACGAACACTGCAAATGTAAGTGAATAAATAAATAAGCACTAAACTCAATCACGTTGATATAGCTATAGTGGAATAGAATGGACACATCTACATCCTGCAACAGTCCATCTCTGCACCGTTCAAGTCATAGACATATATAGTTGAAGTTAGATCTGCGTTTACTCTTGTAGGCCTTGACCTTCAGCTGCAGCTTGTCAACCAGATCCTGCAGTCTGGTAACATTCTTCTTGTCTTCCTCAGTCTAAAGAGAAAAAAACTTTGTCAAGAAATGTCCTCCCCTCTTAGATTTTGCATTCAGTTCTAGAGGAAGAGGAGAGCTTTCTTACCTGGTAGGTGAGCTCCTTCACCCTCCTCTCGTATTTGCGGACACCCTTGACAGCATCAACACCACGTCTCTGTTCACCCTCAACCTCACCTTCCAGTTCACGAACCTTAACATGAAAAATATTTCCATTTCAGATACTGAGCCCTGTTTTGTTATGATGAGTTAAACATATTCATTCAGAGTCATATTGTGTTACCTACCCTGGACTCCAGTTTCTGGAGCTGTTTCTTGCCACCCTTCATGGCCAGATTCTCTGCCTCATCCAGGCGGTGCTGCAGATCCTTGACCGTGACTTCCAGGTTCTTCTTCATCCTCTCCAGATGAGAACTGGTGTCCTGCTCCTTCTTCAGCTCCTCTGCCATCATGGCTGCCTATATGATAGAATAGGGTATTTTTAAATAATAGAAATAACAGTACTTTAAAAAAAAAAACTTACATCAGTGATGGCTTTCTTGGCCTTGTCCTCAGCATTTCTTGCGCCCTGGACGATGTCATCAACTTCACCTTGGACCTGAAGGAAGTCAGCCTCAAGCTTCTTCTTGGTGTTTAGCAGACTTGTGTTCTAGTGTGGAGAAATAAATAACCTCAGTTATATTTTTAATGTTGGAACTGTTTGTTTAATGTATCGGTTTAAACAACCTTTTTTTATTCTCTACCTGGGAGTGCAGGAGGCCAACACGCTCACTGGCATCTACCAGCTCCTGCTCAGCCACTTTGCGGCCTCTCTCTGTCTGCTCCAGGGCAGCTCTAAGCTCCTCAATCTCAGCCACCATCAGATTGTTCCTGCGCTCCACCATGGCAGCCTGCTCCTTCATGTCTTCCTGTCCTCTGACAGCATCATCAAGGTGCAGTTGAGCATCCTGGTTGACAGAGAAATGTGTGGTGTTTGCTTCATTGGTATGAGCACTGTAATATCAAAACACTGAATATTTATACTACTGACCTTGAGCTGACCCTGGACGGTCCTCAGACTTTTCTGGGACTCAGCAGCCTGGCGGTTGGCGTGGCTCAGCTGAATCTCCATCTCATTAAGGTCTCCCTCTATCTTCTTCTTGATTCTCAGGGCATCATTCCTGCTCCTGACCTCAGAGTCCAGGGTGCTCTGCATGGAGTCAGTCACCCTCTGGCTATTCCTCTTAATCTGCTCCATCTCCTCATCCTTCTCTGCAAGCTTCCGGTCAACCTCACCCTTGACCTGGTTCAGCTCAAGCTGGACACGGAGAATCTTGCTCAAGAGTTCCCTATTTTTAAATAGAGTGTAAAACATAGAATTTTAAGATCTGACCAATTGCTTAATTTATTAAGATGTCCTATTGAATCTCTTCACTCCATCCTGTTGGATTTTGTATTTGTACCTCAGCCTCTTCCAGGGCAGTCTGGATCTCAGCCTTCTCAGTCTCAACAGTCTTCTTGGCCTTCTCCAGCTCATGAATGCTCTTTCCAGTCTCACCAAGCTGCTCCGTCAGGTCAGAGATCTCCTCTGCAACGAGACATTTAAAACCCTTAACACAAAGTCAGCATCTACCAATGTACTATTGATTTGTATTCCGGGATAAAACATTTTGTTTTTAGCTTCTCTTAACAAGCTTTGATTTGGAAGTATTTTAAGGCCATCTTGACTTACGTTGGAGATTCTTGTTCTCCCTCTTAAGAGTCTCCAGTTGGTCAAGAGCCTCCTCATAGGAGTTCTTCATCTTGAACAGCTCATTGCTGAGAGAGCGAGCCTCTTTCTGGGCACCCTCCAGCTCTGCCTGACCCTCTTCATATTTCTGCTTCCATTCTGCCAAAACCTTTGAAAAACAGTGTGTGTGGTTGGGTTAATTTCACATCTGAGACAATGCTACCAAAAATCCATATTATGTAATATGATTGCTAGTTTGTCCTACAACATCACAAACATTCCAGATAGAGGTATAACCTTGTCAAAGTTTCTCTGCTTCTTGTCAAGGTTGGCAGCCAGACCATTGGCTCTCCACATCCACCATGAGGTCCTCAACCTCACCCTGGAGTCTCTGCTTGGTTTTATCCAGAGAAGCACACTTGGAGTTGATAGCCTCAATTTGTTCCTCAGCCTCCTGTAGACGCTGGGCAAGCTTTTTCCTGATAATGCAATCGATTTAAGTTAGAGGACGTCGACAGGTTTTAGTAGACAACATAAGCATCAACAACATCAGCATCAATACTGACTCCTTGTCTCTTGTTCCATCCAAAACAGCAAGAAACCTCGGGGTCATTATTGATGACCAACTGACTTTCACGGACCACATTGCCTCTGTCTCTAGGTCCTGCCGCTTTGCGCTATTCAACATCCGCAAAATCAGGCCGTACCTAACCCAGTATGCCACCCAGCTGCTGGTGCAAACCTTGGTGAATTCACGCCTTGATTACTGCAACGCCCTCCTAACGGGCCTGCCGGCTTGCGTGGTGAAACCACTACAAATGATCCAGAACGCGGCGGCGCGTCTGGTATTCAACCAACCGAAGAGGGCACACGTCACCCCGCTACTCATTGAGCTCCACTGGCTGCCGGTAGCTGCTCGCATTAAGTTCAAGTCACTTATGCTTGCCTACAGAGTGCTCGATGGTTCTGCTCCCACCTACCTAAATGCTCTTGTAAGGGCAAATGTTACACCCAGGATGCTGCGCTCTTCTAGTGAGCGTCGTTTGGCACTGCCGTCTGTGCAAGTACGGCAGTCCAGACTATTCTCATTTGTAGTTCCACGTTGGTGGAATGAACTACCCAGCACTACCAGAGCAGGGGCGTCCCTCTCTACCTTTAAGAAGCTTTTGAAGACCCAACTCTTCAGAGAGCACTTCCCGTCCTAACTGGCACTTCGACTAGTGCGTAACTTGCAATTACAGCAGTTACACTTCTGCACTCCTTCCTTCTTTTTATTTCATTTTGTTATATTTCTAATGTAAAGTAGTATTTATTTATTGTTACACCAGGTTCTATTGCTCGTAGCTTGAATATTCTCTCCCTTGTACGTCGCTTTGGACAAAAGCGTCTGCTAAATGACTAAATGTAAATGTAAATGTAAACATAACAACCCACATTCTATGTGTTTCTTTGCCTGTTTGGTACATACTTGGACTCCTCAAGCTCTTCAGTGCGCTGGATGGCATCAGTTTCATACTTGGCCCTCCACTGAGCAACCTCGCTGTTGGCCTTGGACATGCCACGCTGCAGCTCAGTCTTTGCCTCCTGCTCCTCCTCAAACTGCTCCCTCAGAAGGTCGCAGTCGTGGCGTCAGTGTTAATTTTGGCAGCTATTTTAGATTTAGTCTTAGTCTTAAGACGAAAATGCATATTAGTTTTAGTCACTTTTAGTCATTTTTATCCTCCTTAGTTTTAGTCTAGTTTTCGTCGACGAAAACTCAGAACATTTTAGTCTAGTTTTAGTCGACGAAGTCTCATTACATTTTAGTCTAGTTTTAGTCACATTTAAAAGTCCATCTTATAGCCACATTAAACTCCTTTACTTCCCTTCTCAGGCCCGGGGACCCCTTGTGTTGTGTCTACAACTGCATAATAGTCAAGCTTGCAGTACTTAAACTGTGGATGCAATTAGTCTCTAAAATACAGATCTCCTGGTATATGCCTACAGCTGAATTCCAATGAATTCAACGTAAATAATAATTTAACAGTATTCTCATTAAAATATAAGAGAATATCAAGTCTAGATTTTGAAGATTCAAATGATGTGATAACACAATACAACTACTATGCCTACCTGGCCTTAGTTAAATCAACCACATATCCTCCATATGAATTGCTGTGCAATCTGATAACCAACATATTTAGCTAGACAGATAGTTTGAGAGTTGAAAGTAATGCCAATGATAATAACAATTGCATAAATAGACAAGGATATGTAAACCAATCACGTATTCATTTATTTTTTCTTGATTAATGTCATGCGTGGCCTGTCCTATAGTCCATTCTGCAATGCGTTTACTAGCTAGTTATCGATAGCTAGTATAACTTAGCTAGCAATCGATAGCTAGTATAACTTAGCTATGCTACCTCATAGTTAGCTAACGTTAGCTAGCTAAACGTTTTGGAACTCATTTGCCTAGCCAATAGGCCGCAAGGTGAACCACGAAAAGTCCTTTAGAAATCAAATCCCGCTCCACAGGCGTGCATCTACACAATATTTAGTTCAGAAAAAAGAAAGAGTCGTGCTTAGCTACCAAAAAAAAGTTCGTCGCTGACTTTCCAGTCGATTTTTGGTGCGTCTATGTTTTATGCCGAACTAGTTTCTTCAGAGCGTAATAGGATCTTGGTCGCGAGTGCCGGCACGTTTCGACACGTGATAATGTTACACCAATAAGGTAGCTGCTTTTTGTCAACAGAGTTGCAAGATGGCGTCCACCATGCCTTCATCGAGCAGTACGGAAGACGAAGAAAATACACCGGAATGTCTTAATAAATCAAAAAACAAACATTGTTTTATGCATATTACTTCAGTCAAGCACGAAGAGGTACATTATTTCACCACTACACGATGGAATACATACAGGACAAGCCTACAAACGTGGCTCGGCTCTGTAGGTGCAGTACCACAAAGGCTGTTATAATCAGTACACCAGGTTTTTTGACGAGGCCTGAAAAACCAGAGAAAGAACAGTAAGTTGTTTATTAAATTGCATTTCAAGGAGCTACTAACTTAACATTATATAAGTAAACATTCAATCTGCATTCTGTTGTATGTGCACACAATCACAACCCTTATTCATTTCTTTCCTTCTCATTTATATGTTCTAGGAATGAGCCCACGTTTGATGTCAGCTATAAATTATTCTGTGATAGGATCATTCGCCAAAGGCTGCTTGTCAACCAAGAGGTGCAGAGAATGGGCCAGCTGAGGAAGGCCTTCATTGAACTGGTGAAAGCAAATGAAGGTCTTGATGCTTCAAACTACAGGTAACTGCAATGCATTTTTCTCAAATCTTATTATTTGTCATGTGCAAGTCTAGCTTTACACAACATGTGTGTGACAGGCCTGAGAAACTGTTTTAAAGTCTTGCTGTTTTCACAGACATGTACCAGTTGGCAACAAAGAGAAGGTGTGTGTGTGTGTGTGTGTGTGTGTGTGTGTGTGTGTGTGTGTGTGTGTGTGTGTGTGTGTGTGTGTGTGTGTGCGTGCGTGTGTGTGGTGAGGTTTGTGATGTTGTGTGCCTTTCTTGGGCATCTTTGGTGTTAAATGTGCTGTATGGCAGATAGGTTCTAGACTGTAATGTCTTGTACCACCTTCACCACTCTCTGCTTTTCATGATACTCCTGTGACTCTTAATTGTCACTGTTTTGTTGTGTTGCAGACAGGATATGTTGAAGAAGAGGCTGACTCGTGATTTCCCCCATCAGTATCAAAAACCTAGAACAGTCATGTATAGAGCTGATGCAGGGTCACAACGCATGCAAATCTTTGGCCCGGATCAGAGGACCCCAACCCAATGGAAAAAGTTTCTCTCAGAAGGAACAAATAAGGAAGCACTTGCCGAATTCCTGTATGTTGTATGGAAAAATGCAGACCTTACAATAGTGGGCAAAAACCTCTGCTTGCACATACAAATCAATGTCACTGTGTGACTGTTAAGGAGGGTGTACAGTCTGTTTGTGTTGTTGAAGACCTGCAGTGTGATCATGAAGAATGTGACACAAGGGTGTTTTTACATGCACAACATGCTGCACGGGAGCATAAAGCTGTCATTATCAAGAGCTCTGACACTGATGTGGCAGTCATTGCTGTAAGTGTGCAGACAGATTTGCCATGCAGTTTATATGTTTTCACAGGGACTGGCAACAGGACACGTATCATTGACATTACCAAGGTGTCATCAGCTCTCGGAACCAGTGTGTGTTCAGCCTTGATCGGAATTCACACATTCTCTGGGTGTGACTCCACAAGTGCCTTTTATGGCAAAGGAAAAAGAAAGACATTTTCTGTTGCATGTGAGAAAGATGAGTACCTAAAGGCTTTTACAAGTTTAGGTACTAACTTTAACTTGGAGCAGTCAACATTTGCACTTCTTTGCCAGTATGTATGCCACTTATATGATCAGCCAGCTGCCGATAATGTAAATGAAGCTAGGTACAAGGCTTTCTGTATAGCATCATCAGCCTTGCCAGAATTATGCATTCCCCCTACTGCTGATGCCCTCCATCAGCATTGCAAAAGGGGAAACTACTAGGCTGCAATAATGAGGTCCTGTCTCAAACAAAATATAAGTGCTCCATCACCTGCTGGATATGGTTGGCAAATAGAGGATGGGACCTTGCACATCACCTGGATGACCAGAAACCCTGCCCCTGACTGCGGCTGCAAAGGTGCCTGTGAGACAGGCAGATGTTCCTGTTTTTCTGCAGGATTGTGTTGCACAGACTTATGTCGTTGCTGTAATTGTGCCAACACAAAAGAAACTGAGGAACTGGAAGATAACTGTCCTGACACTGACAGTGAGGACTGAGTGTCCTTAATCTGTTATTTCTTATTTAGTTTTGTACAGTTTTATATATCATATTTCATATTTTTCATAAAGATTGTTTTTATGGTTCATCAGTGTTGTTTTCATTTGTGAATGAATGAATGAACGAACGAACAAATGGTCATTGGTATAAGTACAATTACTGCCTTTTATTGATACAAACATACATAGAAATACTTACGTAAAGCATGTAGTGAAATTTCGTTTGGTGTTAAGCTTTTTCTGTGCGAGTGTGAAGAAAGAAAGATCAAGAAATATTTTTCATAAATAGCAAGAGGGAGTATTAAGTGCAGTGTGTGTACAGTCCATGTGCAAGTGTGAAAAAAAGTGTAATTGCTGTTTATATAGTCATTGTGTGTGTTCAGGATACGGAATGCTTGAGGAAAGAAGCTCCTTCTCAGTCTCTCTGTTCTGGTCTTGTAGCAGCAAAGACGTTTGCCTGACCTCAGTGTTTAGAAAAGTCCATGGTCAGGATGTTAGGAGTCTTTTACAATACTTTGGGCCCTGGTACGTAGGCTAGTCTTCTCTTGTAGGTCTGTAGGGAGAGGTGCTCTGATGATGCGGTACTGCTGTCACAGGCTGTACAGTTCCCATACCAAGTGATGATGCTGTCAGGACACACAGCTGATGGGTGCTGATGCTCTGAACTTCCTCAGCTGACGTAGGAAGTACAGTCTTTGCCTTGATTTCTTCAGTGTGTGCTGGGTGTTCACAGTCCATGTTAGATCGTCAGTAAGGTGTATTCCCAGGTATGTCAAACTTGATCTAAATGACTTAACATAAGCATAACATTATCGTATATTTGCCTCATTGTTCTTCTTGGACGCGGCTATGTATACAGCACTATTTAGAATCCATTTAGCCCACTTTTGAGGATGTTCGGGTGTTTTCCTCTTGATCGGTAACGTTGAATCTAACCACGGGAGCTGCCATCTTGCCATTCTGTTGACAAAAAGCAGCTACCTCATTGGTGTAGAACGATCA
Organism: Clupea harengus; assembly: GCF_900700415.2. Taxonomy (NCBI): domain Eukaryota; kingdom Metazoa; phylum Chordata; class Actinopteri; order Clupeiformes; family Clupeidae; genus Clupea; species Clupea harengus. Next base: position 45,098 of record NW_024879852.1, on the reverse strand, counting down.
CGTGTCGAAAAGTGCCAGCACTCGCGACCAAGATCCTATTACGCTCTGAAGAAACTAGTTCGGCATAAAACATAGACGCACCAAAAATTGACTGGAAAGTCAGCGACGAACTTTTTTTTGGTAGCTAAGCACGACTCGTTCTTTTTTATGAGCTAAAGATTGTGTAGATGCGCGACTGTGGAGCGGGTTGAAACAAAAACAGTGTTCACCTTACGGCCTACAAACGGGAGGTTTCAATCGAAAATGACTAGCTAGTTGTACAAGCTGACACAACATATACACTCGACTGCCCTTTTGAAGTTAACTTAACGTTGGCAAATATATTCTAATAACTAGTTAACATTAGCTAATTATCATTGACAGTTACTAGCTCATTTACCTTGGCATAAATGGCAGGGTTGTCTTGTGCGCTTTCAGGTGACTCTTGTTGTGTTCCTCCCACCTATTTTGAAGCCACAAGGTTTCTCTCCGGTTATTGCGGTGCATTGTGTTTTATTTTCTGTCAAGTTATAATTAAAGACTGTCCAGATATCTATTCTTATTTTTTTTCCAGTACCGAGTGCTTGAACTTCAGCCATCATAACGTCTGTTAGGGCGTCACTTGCATGTCGGGGCATCTCAGGGAGTGGAGGAGGGATAGATACAGGACCGGGCAACATTCAACCAATGATGTGCATACAAGTTTAGAAAAAAAAACAATTGTGACTTAGTCAACCACCAACATCTTCGTCTCGTCTCGTCTCGTCAACGAAAGTTAAAATAGATTTAGTCATAGTTTTTATTTATAAAGATCCGTTTTCGTCACGTCTTAGTCCCGGGAAAAAGGTCGTTAACGAATATTTTTCGTCATAGTTTTCGTCAACGAAATTAACACTGCGTGGCGTGCAGACTGAACAGCGTGGGCCAGGGCAATCTTGGCCTGTTTGGGAACAATGAATGGTGTTCATTTAGGGCTTCACAGAATGTGGGTTATGTACTCCAATTTCTTCATGTCATTCACAGGTATCAGTACCTTGACTTCCTCCTCATTTAGCCTCTTCAGCTCCTCAATTTGCTGAGTGAAAGCCTGTTTGCTTCTACTCAGCTGAGACACAAGAGCATCTTTCTCCTCAACCTGGCGGCCGAGTTCACCATTTTCAGTCTGAAGTCTTGCTCTCTGAGCACTGAGGTCGTTGACCTGGCGCGCACCCTCATCACTCTTGGACTTGATTTCACTGAGTTGGTCCTCAAGGGTACGGGACATCTTCTCAAGTTTTCCCTGTTTGTGAAAGTAAAATTAATAAGCAACACAAAAGTCAGAAATGTTTATGGCAATTATTACAATTTTACTTGACAACATTTAATACAAAACGTACAAGAATATGTAAGTTTTGTATCATTGTTTGCAGTATGATATTGTTTGAAGTTAGAGTCAGCTAGAGCATTAAGGTTTACATGTCACAAACCTTAGCTTTAGCGATTCCCTCCATGTTGCTGGAAAGATCATCAATCTCCATCTTGTATTCACTCTTCTCCTTCTCAAGTTTCTGCTTGACACGCTGTAGGTTGTCGATCTGCTCTCCCAGCTCGGCTACGCTATCAGCCTGCTTCTTACGGAGAGCTGCAGCAGTGGATTCATGCTGCAGAGTGGACTCTTCAAGGTCACGACGCAGCTTCTGGAACTCAGCCTCACGCTTCTTGTTCATCTCAATTTGAGCAGCAGTGGCACCACCAGCCTCCTCAAGCCTCTCACTGATCTCCTCAAGTTCCCTGGAGAGATCAGCTCTCTGCTTCTCAACCTTAGCACGAGCTGCACGCTCAGTCTCAATCTCTTCTTCCAATTCTTCAATGCGGGTCTATTGGTTGTTAAAAAGAAATAAATGATACTAAGAAAGAACAGGCAGATGATAGTAAACACTATTCGGTACTGAAGATGTGAAACAAACCTGAAGCTCCTTGATCTTTTTCTGGAGCTGAGCACCCAATGATTGTTCATCCTCAATCTTGCTAAGGAGCTGGCTTGTTTCAAAGTCCTTCCTGTATAATTTTAAATTAAAATAGTTGTTAACGGCTGCTTATACCAAAAAAGGACTAAAAAAGGAGTACATGTTTGCATGAATCATTAGTTGCTAATAGAATTCTACATTACTTCTTCATCTTCTCATCAGACTGCTGCTTGTCATTCTCCAGATCCATGACACTCTCCTGGGACAGTTTCAGGTCACCCTCAAGCTTTCTCTTAGCTCTCTCAAGGTCCATGCGGAGCTTCTTTTCTTGCTCCAGGGAACCCTCAAGCTGCAGATACAAAGCATAAAGTAATTAAGTAGCACAATGATATATGTGCATTTCTTTACACAGACAGGCCCTTAACTCACATCATCCACTTGCTGTTCAAGCTTAGTCTTGGCCTTGGTCAGAGTGTTGACTTTGTCTTCCTCTGCCTGGAGATCATCAAGAGTCTGCTGATGGGCCTCTTGGAGGGCTTTCTTCTCTTTTGTCAGCTTAGCAATGGACTCATCCTGAGAGGCCATCTCCTGTGTCAGGTTCTTGACCTACACATAGAATGTTTTATATCAATATCCAGTAAACCTCACGAAGACTTCTTGAAAGTAAAACATTATTCTTTTTTTTTTTTTAAAGAATATAAACCTTGTTCTCAGTGGCATGTTTCTCCTTCTCCACTTTGGCCAAGGTCAGCTCCAGATCATCAATGTCCTTCTTGAGCTCAGAGCACTCATCCTCCAGTTTCCTCTTCTTGGCAGTCAGCTCAGCATTCATTTCCTCTTCATCCTCCAGTCTCTCGGTTGTCTCCTTGAGTTTAGCTTCAAGCTGGATCTTACTCTTGATCAGACCCTCACACCTCTCCTCAGCATCGTTGAGAGTCTCAGAGCTCTACCGTAAATACAAGATGAAAGGATGAAATCTGATTGGTATTGAAATCATAAATCTCAGACAGGTTAGTGATTTGAATATTGCAATGATGTGAAGAATTGTTACCCGTTGTACAGTTATACACTTACAGATGCCATTTGCAGATGCAGGTCATTCCTCTCTTGCACAATAGACACCATCTTCTCCTCAAGCTCCTTCTTCTTGGCATCAACCTTTGCAAACATGTCTTTGAGTTTTGCATGGTCCTCCTTCAGGCTAACCAGCTCCTTCTCAGTTTCAGCACTCTTAAGCAGAGGCTTGATCTTGTAGTACACCTTCATCCATGGCCAGTGCTTACATTAATGAATGAGCGGACATTTATCTGGATAGTGAAGATTGCATCTCTGCAAAAGAGGTTGATTTGTTGATTAAACCGTGTTGAAGCTTACTGAATAGATCAGAGGGATTCTGTCAAACACTGACAGTGATTAGTCCAGTCTTTTATATACATCTGTGTTGATGGAAATGATCTCAGTTTTGTACGTTTGTACTTTAAATTATAAGAGATTGGCAATTAATTCAACACAACCTATTGTGTTACAATTAAAAAACCTGCAATGCTATATTTTATGGCAGATCATTTAGTTGAGCGTGATTCCACCAAATACATCACACATTACCTCCTTTCCATCATCGCGACAAACTCCCTCATCAGGTATGCACGGCACAGAGCCTGAGTCATTGTGACCAGGGAAACCAGTTTCTCATCTCGCATCTTCTCAAGGGTACCAAGCAGACCAGCTTTGAAGAACACCTAAAAGAGAAGAACAAAATATTATGAGGTGTGTGATTGAAAGCAGAAATGGACACGCTGTATGTAATTCAATATTTATCCATAATAACAGATATAAGATAGAAACATTCTCCACCTTAGTGTGTCCAAACTTGTACTCATCGTGATTAAGATTAACATCGATGGATCCCAAGAGCTTCTCAGCCGCCTTCTTGTTATCAATGAACTGACCCTCAGGAATAACACTGGCATTCAGTACTTTGTATCTGTTGTCAATAATAAGAAAAACATTATTTTCCCCATATATTACATATATGAAGTGTGTATTATAAGTTATTGTTGTATATTGTTGTATGTTTACCTCTGCTTGAAGTCAGCATACATGATTCTGCTTGGGAAACCCTTTCTACAGATTCTGATACCCTCCAGTACACCATTACACCTGAGCTGGTGGATGACCAGGAGGTTCTGCATATAACCTGTGAAAATACAGAGATGTAAAATTTTCAAGCAAATACAAGGTGTTGAATAATGGACGTGTCTTAATTTACTAAAAGCCCTTTACCTGGTTTCTTAATTTCATTTGGAATCAGACAACGCACAAAGTGAGGATGGGTGGACCTCAGGTTGGTCATCAGTTTACCCAAGTTCTCCTGTTGAGGCAAGAATGTATACAATTTTAATCATACAGTTAACTGTGCTGGGAAAGTTATTGATTGATTGATCATTTTCTTCTTGATATTAAAACACATACCCTGAATTGTGAGGACACAGTCTGCATGGAGCCACCCTTCTTCTTACCACCCTTCTTAGCACCACCAGTCTCTGTTGACATACAAATAATGAATCGGATAATTGAGTTATATACATAGAATCTAATATAATTACTCTTTGTGTATTAGCCTTTTGACTTGAACAGGTTATTACCCTCAACAGCAGCTGGATACAGGACAGGCAAAAGTTTGACTGATGACTTCTGGTACAGCTGCACAACAGTGTCATTCAGTGGATCCTTGTTCTTGTCCAACCATCCAGTAACATTGTAGTCCACAATGCCGGCATAGTGCACCAGGGAGAAGTGAGCTTCAGCTTTGCCTTTGGCAGGCTTGGGCTTCGCAAAGGCTTGGTTCTTTCCAAGATGCTGGGCATACAGCTTGTCCTTGAAAGTGGTGCCAGAGGCCTTGGGGACAATGTGTAGAGGGGCCAGGGAATGATCAGAGTTTCACTTGTCGACTACGCCACCCAGAGGAGTTATGCTCCCCTTAGGAACTAGAATTAGACCACTGCTAACTGAAAGTCCTCAATGCACATGATCATTCAGTGGCATATGCATACACAGCACACAGGTTCGTGCAAGGATGAAGCAGAGACAGGATTCTATTACAAAAATAACATATTTCTTTATTGCATAAATTAGGTTACATGGGTTTTCTTTTATCTACGGGAAAAATTCTCCGCTGGTCATCACACACACAATGACACGATAGACACCACAAAACATAGGCAGGAGAGGGGCTTACCAGAGGGGGGCAATCTGTCTAGGAGGGGGGTCCAAGGGACCACACGTGAACACACTGCACTGCACACCCGGGTGACCCTACACTGCAAAGATAGTCAGACACACATGCGGATACCCACCACCAGGTGCCAAGGCCTCCCTGCTGATGTAACCGGACAGGTTGAAACGTTAGACCCTTGAATACACAACAATACCAACAATGTATTCATGAAAAGGTTTTATTGGTATTAACAACGTTTAAAACAGGACGGTCATCCTATAAAATACTAGCAGAGGAAACACAAAAAGACAACTCATCAATTCACAATTTGAACAGGGTGGCTAGACTAGGCGCCGACAGTGGGAATGGATATTATCTGCAAACCTGTAAAGAGGGCTATAGCAATCTAACCGACCATGTGGTAACCCTATAGTGGTGAACGTCAAGATGTGCAAACTTTAAGCAGTGATCCCCACTGAGATCAGTCTGTGCAAAACATGCAAACACTACAACACGGCAGTCATTATGTGCAAATTACAAGGAAGGTCAACACTGTAACTGTATGTACAAACGTGTAAACAATGACACTGCAAACGTACGTGCAAAAATGCAAACAATCTGGCACTATAATAGCATGTGCAACATACAAACAGCTGGAAGCTAAATGAGCCAACGGGTAAGATCACCACATAGTATTATAACACAGAGCCCTAGGTATGAAGATAATCAACATCAATATGGTGACACTGCGGGCAGCCAGTGGAAAGTCTAACCACAATTTAAAATACACAATTCCCTACTTTAACGGGGGAACGGATTCGAAGGCCAATCACCTTTCGACAGTACTCACGGCCCAACCCACGGCCTAGCCAACCGAAGTCCAGGAGGAGGTTGAGGGACAGATGCGAGCCTGTCGGCCACGCCTACGAGGCACTGACGTTGTTCCCCCGTGCGTTAGCAGCCCAGCTCAGGCTGGGGAAGCAGGAAACTATAATCCACACCAACAATAGTTCGTCTCGGAGTAGTCGTCCACACTGCGGATGGCGTCTGCTTCTTCTGTGTGCTGGGGAAGTGCAGGAGGTGTATAATCAAACGCAACAAAATGTAATGATCACGGTTGAAGTTGTCCTTACACACATAAAGCAATAGCGGGGCTACTTCCCTTTATGGCGTGGCGTTGAGTGCGTTGAACAATCTGGTGAGGCTTGGAGGCACCGTGCTGACCAATCATCCAGGACTCGGGGAAGAGGGCGGCTGGCTCCGGATCTCGCCTCCGTGTGTAGAAACCGTTGTCGCCCGTAGTCGGGTGCGAGCCTTGAGAGGAGATCTTGGTTTGTTCTTATGCCTTTACCCAGCCAATCCCGTAGGTGGTCAAATCAGCCCGCAGATAAGGAACACCTGTAGAGAGATGTCACACAAACACAGCAAACATACAGAACGATATCGGCTGTCCCGCCCCCAAACATGTGTTCAAATGAATGACATTTGCTCCCGTTACAATTCCCCCCCACATTAACAGTGGTCGTCCCGAGCACTGCAACAATGCCTTCATTGTGTCCAAGTGGCAATTCCCCCCCTCGTTTACAGTGGTCGTCCCGAGCACTACTGTCTGGTTCAATCCTCAGGGCGGTACCGTGCTGGAGGTTGACCCCGATTGTGGCGAGCTGGGTACCTTGGTGGGGTACCCGTTACAGTTCCTTGATGGTGTGTAGGGGTTGGGCCATGATCTACAGGTACATTAAGAGGAACTACTAGATCGTATACAGGGGCTTCAGGGGCCGGGGCGACTGGAGCAATGGCAGGAGGTGGCGTTGCTGTGGAGGCCGTTGGCGCTGCGGCCGGTCTCAGCGGTGCGGCTGTGGGTTCCTGCTGCTGTTGTGGCATCAGTTGGTGGCGTGCCAGTGGGATGTATGGCCAAACCGGTTCTGGTTGCCAGGTGTCGTTTCTATGTGGGTTCGCAGGGGTGTGGTTGGTTGGTGGTGGATCACCAGGACAGGATCTCAAGTTGTTACGATGGATTGTTCGAATAGGACCATCTTTACCCTCTGGCCGTATAGCAAATACTGGCCGGTCCTGGTAAGGCTGGGAGACGACTACAAAGGGTAATGGGAGCCACTGAGGGGCCAATTTACCTTGAGCCCGACGGCGAACATTTCTGATTAGCACCCTCTCTCCAGGTAGCAGCGGCAAGGTACGGGCATTGCGGTCATACCGTTTTTGGTTCCAGTTTACACGACGCTCCGCATTTCCCCGTACTGAGTCATAAGCTTGTAGAAGTGAGTGATAGTGCGTTCGGACCCACCCGTCTAGATCAGCTCTTTGTTGAGGTGGTGCGACTTCATGTAGCATGTCCACTGGAAGCCTGGCGTGGCGGCCAAACACGACGTAGTGTGGTGTCATCCCGGTGCTAGCGTGGGAGGAATTGTTGTATGCTTGCAGGAGGGCTGGAAGATGAACTGGCCACTGGGCCTGGTGCTTAACCTCGATTGTGCTCAACAGGGACAGAACTGTGCGGTTAAACCTTTCGCAGGCCCCGTTGCCCTGTGGGTGGTACGGGTTAGTATGTACCTTCCTGCAGCCATACATGGCACATAGTTGTTGCATTAGGGCCGACTCAAATGCTCCCCCTCGGTCGGTGAGGATCCGTTCTGGGCAGCCAAATGGGAGGATGAGAGCAGTCCACAGTGCCTTCACCGTTGTAGCGGCCGTCTGATCCTTAGTGGGCACGGCCAGTGCGTAGCGTGAGAACAGATCCGTGATGACCAAAATATATTGGTAAGGGTCCGCGGGCCTTCCGAGTGATAAAAAGTCCAGGGCCACAGTTTCAAATGGAAAGCTGGAAGGAATGGGGCACAGGGGGGCTTTTGGTTGTTGCCCCCGCTTTCCTACCACACATGTGGTACATTCGGTGGTCCATGCCCGGGCACTTGCACTCATTCCCACCCAGAAGAACCTCCTCCTAAGCAAGGACATCATCTTGTCGCCGTGAGCGTGACCTGCCGCTCTGTGGTATTCCTCCCATATCGATCGAGCTTGGCCCTCATGATGACAATTTGTTTTACTGGGGCCCCAGTGTCAGGTTCAGTGACGTGCCTCACCAAGGCTCCATCTTGAAGCTCCAGATGGTCCCACTCTTGAAGCAGGCGACGGAGTTGTGGGGACAAGGCCGAACGGTTACCGGTGACTGGAGGTTCTGCCTCTAGCCTCCAGGCCTGGAGGAGTCGTAGGTCTGGGTCCTCTATTTGACGCGTCGCCCATAGGTTTGAGCCAGGGCAGGGTTCTACTGAAGTCGTGCATGCTGTCGGTAGCGTACTTCGTACGAGTAGTTGGCCAGTTGGGCCACCCATCGTTGTTCGGTTGCCCCCAGTCGTGCAGTCTGCAGGTGGACTAGCGGGTTGTTGTCTGTGAACACAGTGACTTGGGCCCCCCACAAGTAGTCTTTGAATTTGTCTGTAATTGCCCACTTCAAGGCCAAGAGATCCAGCTTGAACGAGCTGTAATTTTTGTCGTTGCGCTCAGCCGGAGCGAGGCTATGGCTTGCGTATGCTATGACCCGCTCTTTTCCATCCTGGACTTGGGCCAGGACCGCTCCTAAGCCATCCAGGCTGGCGTCTGTGTACAGCTTGAAAGGCAATTGGAAGTCCGCAAAAGCTAGTATGGGGGCACTAAGAAGAGCCTGTTTCAGGTTGTCAAAAGCAACTTGGCAGTCAGCTGTCCACTGGATTGGGGCAGAAGGTCTATTAGCCTGGCCTTGTAGGAGCTGGTGAAGTGGAGCGGCGACTTTGGAGAAAGCAGGGATAAATCGCCTGTAGTACCCAGCGAAGCCTAAAAATGACCTCACTTGCTTGACGGTCGTGGGCGCAGCCCTATCGCGGACAATGGCCGTCTTGTCTGGGTCGGTTGCCACACCCTGACTGCTAACCACATGCCCCAGGTAGACCACTTGCTTCTGTAACAGATGACACTTACGTGGTTGTAGTTTCAGGCCATGTTCTTGAAGGCGGGGAAAATACCTGTTCTAGGTGTTGTAAGTGGGTGGGGAAGTCCGGCGAATAGACTATGACGTCATCGAGATAAATCAAGAGGTGATCGTACACTTGTGAGCCGAGGCAACGTTGCATTAATCTCTGAAACGTAGCTGGCGCATTGCAGAGTCCAAAAGGCATACGTTCAAAGTGGTAGAGGCCAAAAGGTGTAGTGAACGCAGTCTTCTCCTGGTCCTCTGGTGCGACATCCACTTGCCAGTATCCGCTCGCCAAGTCGAGCGTGGAGTACCATTTGGCTTGGGTTAGGCTCGTGAGGGACTCCTCAATGCGCGGCAGGGGAAAGGAGTCTTTGTGAGTCACGGAATTAAGCTTGCGGTAGTCCACACAGAATCTCCACGACCCGTCTTTCTTTTTTGCCAGGACCACTGGAGCTGCCCACGGACTCGAGCTTTCTTTCACCACCCCACTGTCAAGCATGCCCTGCAATAAGGCCCTCAACTCTGGGTAGAGGTTTGGAGCGACAGGGCGGTAGCGTTCTCTTATTGGGGGTGCTGTGCCAGTGGGTATCTGGTGGGTGACCACTGAGGTCCTTCCAAAATCTTCATCGTGTGCAGCGAATATGTGTGACCACTTCTGCAGGAGGGCCTTCAGTTGTGCTTGTTGATAGTCATTCAATTCCTCCCCACGTAGTGCCAGTGCCGGGTGCTCCTCGGTTGAAGTCTGCCCTACGTGCTGTACATCGACCTCAACTATCTGGGGACCAGTATTGCGCAGCACCAACTTCGACCGCCCTTGTACGTCTCTGGGGTCAACCTGGGTTACTGTAGCCAGGGGGCGTCGTTGAGGTAGTTCCAGCGGGAAAGGATTAGGGTTGCAGATGCGCAGGGGGACCCTCCCACCACGGGTCCAGCTCAACGATCTGGCCACTCTCCATTCGTGCCCATGGTCTTCTAGGTCTTCAACCAGGACCAGGCAATCCTGTAGGCCAGCTGCTTGTGGAACTTGTGCCCAGATAATAGTCTCTGTGGTAGGAGGTAACCTCACTGGGGACTGCCGCTGGAGTCTAGCCACCCCTTGTAGCTCCATCTGGCCCATCGACGTATCCGCTTTCTGGCAAGCGGCAAAAGCTGCATCCCAAGCCTTCTCTGCATGAGGAGAGAACACAGATTTAAATGCCGTCACTCCTGGATGCCCCCTACGGAATACCTCTGTCCAACAATCCGCCACCACATTCATTCCAAGGAGGCCATATTCTGTGTTTATACAATCATCCCTCACAATAACCACACCCTTTTTCTTAATGTCTATTCCCCCAATACTAAAATCCAAGACAGCATAACCCACATAAGGAATACGAAGACCATTGGCCGCTTTCAAGGTTAGCCATGGTATACCACTGGGATCTTGTATGCACTCCCCCCCAAAATAGTGCTGGAACAGTGTTTGGCTGAACATGGTGACTTGGGAGCCAGTGTCAAGTATAAATGGAACCCGTTGCCCTTGAACAAACACTTCCACTTCAGGGCATTTGCCCACCATTGAGGGCCTTTGTGGGGGTGCGATCTGGGGCCCCTCCCGGTTCACTCGCCCTGCTGTGACCGGGGATACCGAAAACCCGGCTGGTGCGGGCGTCGCCGTGGGCAAAACCTCTGAATATGCCCAGCCTCCCCGCAGTCGCGGCAAATGGCTCTCCCTTGGCCATCCCATTGGTAAGACGTATTATCCGGGGGGGCAGACCCTAGCCTCTGTCGTCTCGGGTCATGTTCTTGACGCCAAGCCTGTTGGGGGTTTGCACCCATGGCCGGCAGTGCTGTAGTACCGGTGGCTGGTGTGATGTTTAAACGCCCTTGCAGCTGTTCGACGATGGATTTACTTAGGAGGCTCACCTGTTCTGTCAACTCTTGACGCAATTCGGCTCGGAGGGCTTCCTTCATTTGCTGCCAATCGGAGGTGACCGTTGAGGGCCTCTTGGATGTTGTGGCAACAGTTGGGCAAACTTGGGTTTCTTCTGTGTGGCCCAGTTCACGCTCCAATGCTTTTGCCTCTGCACAGACCTGGACAAACGTAAGCGTTGTGACCCTTCTGAGCTGTCTTTGCAGTTCTTGTTTGGCTAATCCCTGCCTCAGGCCCATGGAAAACTGGGTGCGCAGCAGTTCGTCATCCGAGCCCGCGTCCTGGGGATCTCTTGCTCTCCACCTGTGATGCAGCTCCCGCAGCCGAAGAGTGAACGTGCCCACATCCTCTCCAGGTTCTTGTTTACAGTTAAAGAACTGTACTCGCAGCAGGGCTACTGGTTGCTGGCCCCCATACAGCCCTGCCAGGGCATCCAGAATCTTTACATCCGTATTTCGATCAGCCTCTGCCAACAGCGCCACCCTTCATTCCCTTCCAATACGCTCAACAAAAAGTCTACCCGCCGTTCGTCATTTAGCCCCTGGGCCCGAATAAAAGCCTCAATTTGGGTTCGCCAATCTAGAAATTTGGATGGTTCTCCTTCCCCGCTATACTTTGGCACCCATGGCCCACTCATGAACCATGGCATCATTGTGGGCACTACTTGGGGTTGTGCCCCCGCTACTATTGGCTGCCCGCCATTATTCATAATGCTGTGTACGTCAAGGGTCCTGCCGCACTACGCCAAATTTGTAACCGGACAGGTTGAAACGTTAGACCCTTGAATACACAACAATACCAACAATGTATTCATGAAAAGGTTTTATTGGTATTAACAACGTTTAAAACAGGACGGTCATCCTATAAAATACTAGCAGAGGAAACAACACAAAAAGACAACTCATCAATTCACAATTTGAACAGGGTGGCTAGACTAGGCGCCGACAGTGGGAATGGATATTATCTGCAAACCTGTAAAGAGGGCTATAGCAATCTAACCGACCATGTGGTAACCCTATAGTGGTACGTCAAGATGTGCAAACTTTAAGCAGTGATCCCCACTGAGATCAGTCTGTGCAAAACATGCAAACACTACAACACGGTAGTCATTATGTGCAAATTACAAGGAAGGTCAACACTGTAACTGTATGTACAAACGTGTAAACAATGACACTGCAAACGTACGTGCAAAAATGCAAACAATCTGGCACTATAATAGCATGTGCAACATACAAACAGCTGGAGGCCAACCCACGGCCTAGCCAACCGAAGTCCAGGAGGAGGTTGAGGGACAGATGGGAGCCTGTCGGCCACGCCTACGAGGCACTGACGTTGTTCCCCCGTGCGTTAGCAGCCCAGCTCAGGCTGGGGAAGCAGGAAACCATAATCCACACCAACAATAGTTCGTCTCGGAGTAGTCGTCCACACTGCGGATGGCGTCTGCTTCTTCTGTGTGCTGGGGAAGTGCAGGAGGTGTATAATCAAACGCAACAAAATGTAATGATCACGGTTGAAGTTGTCCTTACACACATAAAGCAATAGCAGGGCTACTTCCCTTTATGGCGTGGCGTTGAGTGCGTTGAACAATCTGGTGAGGCTTGGAGGCACCGTGCTGACCAATCATCCAGGACTCGGGGAAGAGGGCGGCTGGCTCCGGATCTCGCCTCCGTGTGTAGAAACCGTTGTCGCCCGTAGTCGGGTGCGAGCCTTGAGAGGAGATCTTGGTTTGTTCTTATGCCTTTACCCAGCCAATCCCGTAGGTGGTCAAATCAGCCCGCAGATAAGGAACACCTGTAGAGAGATGTCACACGAACACCGACACAGCAAACATACAGAACGATATCGGCTGTCCCGCCCCCAAACATGTGTTCAAATGAATGACATTTGCTCCCGTTACACTGACAGTACCCAACTCCTGCAACAAAAAGGACAACCAGAAAACAAACACACACACGTTCAACTAGTACACAAATCAAGCCTCTGGAGACCAACAGACGTCCCACCCCGTCGGACTCATTGGGCAGTAAAGGAATGTGAAGTAGCACAGTCAAGCACAGCAAAACATTACACCCCAAATGGGCACTACAAGCACCTTAAAATAAGAGCACTGCAAATAACAACTAGCCACAGTGTTAGGTGCCCAGTCACAGGGGTAAGTTCGCCACTGGTGGGGTTTTACAGCAGGCAGAGAGGACAAGGAAACAAACAACAAAACATGCAGACAATGGAGACTTACAAACATTAAAAGGAAAGCAAAATAATCCTCACCGACACTCCTCAACACCTGCACGCACACCCGCAGGTTACCATGAGCTGGCAGCACGCACGCAGTGCAACAATGGTCAGTAATCAATGGACAAACATATAACAAAAAGGAACTTTAAGTAGAAACAAAACAGCAGCTGGTGACGGAAGGCAGCCTCAATTTCTTGCCGTCAGCCGACAATCTGCGGGAAGCATAAAATACCAGAGGCATATATTAAATGCATCTGTATTTAGACCACGCTAAAGAACAGGTTAAAAGAGTGACCTACCACAGCCAGGGATTAACCGGAACTTCACGTGAAGTGGAATGTACTGCCGAAACCACCAAGCAGCCTAATGAGAGCAAGTAACACGAATAAAAACAAAGCCACCTAACATAGCTACAGCCAGCCGAGCAGGCAGCTACGTACCAGTAAAGGGAAAAGCAGCCGCACAGCGGCCTTGGGCTTGCAACGCTCGTGGTTGCCCACGAAGGAAAATGCCACGATAAACGAACCAACGGACACAAATAGATGATCCAAAATCAGTCCTGCCGCTTACTTGGCTATCACCAGCGCAGTGCTTTTAAAGAAGTTCCGAGACTGATAATTGATGCATCAGCGTCGCATTGAGTGACGTCAGTCAGGTGTAGCACAAGACAGCTCGGGCTTAAAGGTACAGGCACCTTCATTCCAACCCACTACAAATGCACTCCTCTTCAAGGATGGCAAAGATACCCATGGGCTGTTGAAAAATAAGATTGCTTAGTTATAAAAGTGGACATCATGAAACTATACAAATCTAACTGTGCTAGTTGGATTGATTGAAACTGACCCTTTCAATCAGCTCAATGCAGGCGGCCAAATCCATGCCAAAGTCAATGAACGCCCAAACAATGCCCTCTTTCTTGTACTCCTCTTGCTCCAGGACAAACATGGTGTGGTTGAAGAACTGTTGCAGTTTTTCATTGGTGAAGTTGATACACAGCTGCTCCATGCTGTTGTACTGTGTTGGATACATATTCAAACATTATTTGAGAGTGGCACTCTTAAGTCACTAGAAACAAATAATGTTAGTGAAGAATCTTATAATTTTGTCCTCACATCGAAAATCTCAAATCCAGCAATGTCCAGCACACCAATGTAGAACTGACTTGACTGCTTGGTGTCCAGCATCTGGTTGATACGAATGACCATCCACAAGAACATCCTCTCATAGATAGACTTGGACAAGGCTGACACTGAGTTGTTGACCTAAAACAATATGTATGAATTACTACTTACTTACTATGATGAGAAAAGGCAGGGTTTCCACTGTCATGGAAATCCTGGAAAAGTCATGGAGTTTTAAAATCCCATTTTCCAGGGCTAGGAAAGTCATGGAATTCAGTTAAGTCACTGAAAGTTCTGGAAAAGTCAAGAAATAATTATTTTGTTGAATGTAGGTCTAATGAAATTAATTATGTTATTGTACTCTTTCATGGATAATGGTTTTGTTGTGCCTGATGCAGTCTCTACTTGAATTGACATAGCCTGTCTAATGGAAAAGTAATGGAAAAGGTTGTTATTTACTTTTCTTTCAAGTTAAAATATATTCAGAGTTTAGGCCCAATCTGTGCTGTAAAGTATATAATTCTGTTTATTTATTAGCTTGTGAATATTCATGGAGATTTCATTAAAGGTCCTTGAAAAGTTTTGAAATGTTGTCAATGATAACGGGTGTGAACCCTGAGAAAGAAAATACCGGCAGTACAATTCTTGTCAAACAATGTAAAAATCCTTGTGGTCTTTAGTCAACCTTGTATGTGAGATACCTGTGGCACAGTCTGACCCTTGGTGACATACTCAGTTCCGACTTTCACCCTTGGGTAGCACAGAGCCTTCACACTGTAAAAAATGACACTGCAATTTAGTTGTTTCAAGTGTGTTTGTTATGTTGATATAACTAAAGTCTATTGGATTTGTCCAAACAAAAAGAAATACTAAGTTTTTTACTGACTCAACTTCATTCTAAGTTAAATGAACAAGCATGTAGTTGTTTTCACAAAAAAAAGCAATTTAACACAACTTGGCCTACGCATGCACTATACTGCCACCTATCGCCAGTTCTGTTCACCACGTCACCACCTGCTTGTTCAAAGGAAAGCACACGGAGGAAGATGAGCTTGCATCAATTCCTTAACCATCCAACGCTGTGGTGAGTAAACTTAAGAACCACTAATGAATAGAACTATTTTATATTATTAAATAACGGTTGGATTCGTGGATATTATTGCTGAGCGAAATATTTAATAGTATAATCAAAGGATAGCTAGGATAGCTAGTCCATGGCAGCAAAAGCTAGCTATCAACTGACATCTTAGATGTTGTAATATAGTCTTAAAGAAAACATTTCCTCTAGCCTTTATAGTTATTCATCCTCATGTGTCCTACAAAAACAGTTTCGGAGGCGTTGTTTTTTGCTTAAGCCGAGTTATTCAAATGGTTATGTTCAATGGGTAGCTAACTTATGCTTGCCTTGACCATCAGCCAGTTAGTTCTTCCTCCCCAACACTGACAACCATAGACATATATACATAGACGCCCCGTTGGCCCTTGGCTCGCGTGTCAACTCGCCGCCATCTTGGGGAGGTAATGACTGGCCAGTAAACACATGCAAGTGAATGGGGGAGCTCCTGCTTTTCTGGATAAAAAGCACTATAGCGTTTACATTTCTCAACCGATTTCATTGATTCGTTTATATATTGAATGGTTTATGATCTACGAGGAATAAAAAAAAAGTTTTTGTCTCCATGTTACTTAGAATCTTGATAGTAAGGCTATAAATCGCCACAGGCATATGTACATACATCATATATGTCTATGATAATCGCTGCTAGACGCTCACTGTTCTTGTGCTCCCACAGCTCATTCACTTTGAAATACGGAAACGAAATCTAAATGATCGAAATAGTGCTTCTTTAACTACTAATATTGAATTTGACCATCATTGAGAAAAACGGAACAGAATCTGCAAATAGCCTAGCATAGCATACTCAAACTACTGACAGAGGCAAATGTAAACAACCATCAAACACCTGCTTTCTATATTTTTATAGCAGTGAAATACACACATTCAAATATACACATTTTTGTACATATACACAATTTGATATAAGCATGACCAAGACCATGCATAGTTTTCTTGCCCTCCGTTATCCTCCTTATCCGTACATTCGGTGTGCTGCATATCAGAAATGGCCAACAGAAAAGCGAAGACGGAGACGGCTCCTGTTACCATGGAAACAATAACGAACCTAGCCTTTAGTATCTACCATAGCTACTGCATATCAGAAATGGCTAACAGAAAAGTTTTGAAAAGGTACGATAACGGAGGCAAAGAAAACTATGCATGGTCTTGGTCATGCTTATATCAAATTGTGTATATGTACGAAAATGTGTATATTTGAATGTGTGTATTTCACTGCTATAAAATATAGAAAGCAGGTGTTGATGGTTGTTTACATTTGCCTCCTCTGTCAGTAGTTTGAGTATGCTATGCTAGGCTATTTGCAGATTCTGTTCCGTTTTTCTCAATGATAGTCAAATTCAATATTAGTAGTTAAAGAAGCACTATTTCGATCATTTAGATTTCGTTTCCGTTATTTCAAAGTGAATGAGCTGTGGGAGCACAAGAACAGTGAGCGTCTAGCAGCGATTATCATAGACATATATGATGTATGTACATATGCCTGTGGCGATTTATAGCCTTACTATCAAGATTCTAAGTAACATGGAGACAAAACTTTTTTTGTATTCCTCGTAGATCATAGACCAATTCAATATATAAACGAATCAATGAAATCGGTTGAGAAATGTAAACGCTATAGTGCTTTTTATCCAGAAAAGCAGGAGCTCCCCATTCACTTGCATGTGTTTACTGGCCAGTCATTACCTCCCCAAGATGGCGGCGAGTTGGCACGTCGCAGCAACGTTCTGAAGCAGACAATGGGGCGTCTATGTATATATGTCTATGCTGACAACTGTCTAACAACTTAAAATTGAATCAAATAAATTATCAGGAGAGGTGATATATATTCGTTTACATAGTTCCAGGCAGAAGCTTAGGTTTCCTTACATAGAAATGGTAGCACATTCAGTAAGAAAACGGAAAAAAAATGAAATGTGCGCTGCTGGCTATTATTTAATGTTGTATTCTTGTGACACTATTAAGAATTATCAACGACTACCAAATTTATTCTCATCATGTTTAATGTAGGTTATTAAAGAAACCTAGATCTAGATAGCCTACCTAGTTCATCATAATGTATGCTGTATTAATGCTTTACATATATCTCAGATATATTATATATATTTTTCTATGTTACAGATGATGATGCGTATTCATGAAGTGGACTTGTAAATTGTGCCCATTTTCAACCTACAATCAGAGAAACATCAGAAGGCATTACACTCTGAAGCACGGACACCACAGCCGTTTTTGCCCTTGCCTTGCATCTTTACTGACTGTTTTTTCACATTCCGAAGGCAAGTTGACCTTAACAGACATTTATTCAAGCAACATGGAAAACAGCAGGAGAAAGGGTCTTCAGATCCACTGACTTTTCAAATACTCTGTGCATTGTGCAGCTTTTGTGAACATTGTAACCTTAAACAGTATTTATCACATTTGCGTAGCCATCTGAAAAATAAGGAAACCGTGAAGTGCCCTTACCAGGATTGCTCATTTCAATCAACTGTATATTCCACCTTTACAGGACATCTTAGTCGTTATCACAGTTCTGCTGGCATAAAGAATTTAAGACTTGAGTTGGTACGCAACCATTATGTGAGAATGGTGAGGAAGCTCAGGACAATACAGATTTGCTTAGTTTTCAATGAGCCTGTTGCAGATGTTTTAGAAAATGTTGAAATTACTGATGAGGTGTGTTTGCAGCGTAAATTGGCATCCCTTTTCTTGGCGCATGCAAACGCTTCTTCACGTTTCAAAGACAGCCACTCAGGAAATCATTGATGAGTTTTATGAGGTTAGTGTGCTCACTGGGGAACTAAGCAAGAAGTCCATAGAACAAGTACTTTCCCAGCACAACATCAGTTTAGAGCCATCAACATTTACACTAATAGCGGATACATTGGATAAGTCAGTGCCACTTTCATTCTTGTCAAAATCTGGTGAATTGGGCACAGAACATAAGAGAGCTTCTTTTTTCAGGCAAAATTTTAAGATTATTGAGCCAGTGGAGTACTTTTTGGATTCAGCAAAGGGCAGGAAAGAGGTTCATGTTCCGCTTTTACCTGTTCTGACAGAGCTGTTAAATAGGGATGATGTCCTTGACTAGGCCTTAGACGAAGATGTTGGGTCAAATTGTGGATTCTATAAAAGTTTTCGTGATGGGAAATATTTCCAAGAAAACATTTTTTTCTCTGCAGGTGTGTTCCGAATTGCCTTAGGGCTATATATTGATGATTTTGAGGTGTGTAACCCTTTAGGTACTTCAAAGAAAAAACATAAGATTTGTGCTGTTTACTGGGTTTTGGCAAACCTATCCCTTCTTTATAGGTCATCCTTAACATCAATCAATCTTGCTCTGTTGTGTCATACTTCTGATGTGAAAACATATGGATATTCTGCTGTTCTAGAGCCACTTCTTAGAGACATTGAGCAACTAGAAACCAAAGGTGTATACATAGAAAGATTAGGGGGCTGTGTTCAGGGTACAGTTGCTTTTGTATCAGCAGATACTTAGCAGCTCATTCACGTGGCTGGTTTCCAAGAATGCTTCATTGTTGATAAATGCTGTAGGTTTTGTTCAGGAAGCCGGAAGGATTTTCAGACCAGTCAAGTGAAAGATGGGTCATTCACGCTTCGTACAAGAGCATCAGTGGACGAAAATGTTTTGGCTCTGAGTAGGGATAAAAAGCTGAAGAGCGTTGTGGGTGTAAAGGCTAACTGTGTTTTAAACAATTTAAAACACTTTCATTCAGCAACAGGGTTCCCCACCCGACGTTCTACATGACCTTTTAGAGGGGGTGGTTCCTAGTTGAGCTCAGTTTGTGTTTGGTCTGATTTAATTGGCAGGGGCTGTTTTTCTCTTGATGACCTTAATTATGCCATCCAAAACTTTCCATACAGGTTTTAAAGACAAAACCAACCGTGCCACAGAAAAATACAAGAAAGGTTTAAAACAACTGGCTCAATTGGAGGTTAACGGACACGAAAATTTGTCACTACTCAGATTACTTCCCCTTATGGTTGGTCATTTAGTTCCTGAAATGATAAGACATGGGGTATCATTTTGGATTTGAAATTGATTGTTGAACTTATTTCCTTATCTGTATTCACTACCCCAACCATATGCTTTTTGGAATCCAAGATATCTGATCACAGGAATCTGTTGTTAGAGGTGTTCCCTAACTTCACATTGAAACCAAAACACCATTACTCGAACATTATCCAAATCTCATTCATTGTTTTGGTCCCTTTCTTGAACTTCTGTACATCCGTTTTGAGGGTAAACACAGCTTTTTTTTAAAAGTTGTGCGTGATGTGAACAATTTCAAAAACATTTTATTGACATTAGCCAAGAGACACCAACTTATGTTTGGCTACTACCTTGAGCTGCCCAGCCTTTTCAAGCCAAACCTTGAGGTTTCACAGTTCTTCTACTCTCTGTACTGATATTTTGGACAACAGTATAAAGCAGGCACTTAAGAGGAAGTACACAAATGTTATGTCTGTTTGTCTGACAACAACAATTACTCGACATGGGACCACATATTCTGAAGGAATGTTTGTCTCATTTGGCAGCACAAGTGGACTACCTGATTTTGGAAAGATTGTCAAACTACTCATTGTGGCTGATAAGGCAATGTTCATCATTGAACCTTTTCAATCTGTGTATATTGAGCATTTAGGCTCTTTTGAACTGTTTAGAGCACTTTCTGCAGGTTTTCTTCTGGTTGAACCTGAAGATTTGAACCACTACGAACCATTATATTGCTACACCATTCAAGGAAGACAGCTGGTCACAGCAAAAGCCTTTTTGCTTCATTAAGGTATGCCGGACATATTTTAACTTAATATAATGTTATTCCTACCATGTCTACTTGCTCACTCCATGGACTTTGGTTAACTGCAGTCATTATGTCTTGTTGTTTTCTTTTTTTAATCATTCTTTGATTTCACATTTCAGAATGTTGCTCAGAGTTGTTTTGGCACCAGATGACATCAGGAGGCTGTTGATAGAAGAAATCCCAGAGACTCTGGAGGGCTTCAAGTTGATTCTGAGGACTAAGCTAAATCTGGGTTATGAGTTTGTAATACAGTATGAAGATCCGGACTTCCAGAATGAGTTGATAAACCTCAACTGTCCCACAGAATTGCCCAAGGATAAAGCAACCCTCAAAATAATCCAGAAGATGCCACCTGACCAACACTTGGTGACAGTTAGTGACAGCAGTACCCTTGACACTGCCAGCCTGTCATCTGCTTCATCATCTACAGAAACCAGCCCACCTGATATGATGAAGAACTGGTCTGAGCCCTTTAGCATTCCAACTTTCTCTTATGATGTGGAACTGAAGCTGAAGAGAGGAAATGAAGCATATGCCAAAGATGGTTCCCGGATAGAGGTCCTCAAGGGCCTCAAGAGTGAAATCTTGGACAGACTTGTTGGAGAGATGTTCAGAATCGATGCATATCCATCACAGGTACAAATTGAAGAAGTTGCCAAAGCATTGGTAGAAAAGCATCCCTGTTTAAGAGAGGTAGGGTCCACAGATGGCTGGTACTGCTGGAAGTACAGTTTGAATTTTAAAATGGGCAATTATCGGCACAAGTTACGTGCTGCCGGGTGTACAGCAGTGTTGGTGAACAAGACTCGAATGTTTGAAGATGGGAAAACTAAGCGGAAGATCAAGAAGCCAAGGCGATCTGAAACCAACTTCCTTCCAGATATACCTGATGAAGACACCTTTACTTCCCTTGAAGAGGACAGGAAGACACTTCTGATGGAATTTAAAAAGGTGAATCCCAACAACAAGATAATTGATGCAGCCATGGCAAACACTTATGCTTTGAGAAGAAAGGAGATCGTTGATGATGAGCCTCTTGTGAGTATGGTCAAATCCAGATGGCCTGCACTGTTCTCGGAGAGACAGGTATTATGCTTCCCACTCTCCCACTGCTTTTATTCAAAGTGTCAGACAACATTATAATACCAATTAACAGTAGCAGTTAACACAGGAAAAACTAAAAGCACTGTTCATAGGAAAACTAAAAATTGTTACATTGCTGTACTGTTAGTTGTTATTGTTTCATAGTGTCACCAGGTACTACCAGTATGACCTGTTGAGCGTATACAATTAAATCATTGTTAATTCTGCATCAAGATCCTTGCGGAATTCAGCCGTCTGATGTCTACTGATCTCCTGAGCTCCTTCTTTGGTGGACTTGATGAATATCTGCCCAGGTTTCTTGACCTTTTCAGAAAAAAGGATCACATTGCAGAGCTCCAAGACATTGTTAGATGGCTGGACGCTCATGTAAGTATTGCACATGTATCTTTCATTTTGTGATGAGAAAATAGCCTTTTCTCTTTTTAACACTGTCTGTGTGTTTGCATGTGTCGGTGTTTGCTTTTGCATTTCAGGATTCCAATCAGAATAAGCGAACAGCAGTCTTACTTGGCATGCCGCATTTCCTTCGTGAAGAGCCCTCAAGCTTTCTTAAGACCTGTGAGGTAGGTTTAAAGCTTCCTCAAATGACTTGACGTGTGATTTGGAACCACTGTTTGAATTGAAGGATAGATTCAAACCAAAGATGGAAAAAGCAGCATGAATAGCATGAGACACTGAAATACTGTATTTGTATTCCAAACTGCAATATAATAAAAGCATTTCCTGGTTATCAGTTTAATATTTAGCTTCATGGTGATTTTGTTTTTCAGCCAACTGATCCAGTTGAAGATACCTTGAAAGGAACCAGTGTCGGGATCCTGATTGTGTCTGAAGAGATCGGCAGATATGTGGTCCCAATCGAGACCAATGACATTTGTCTCGTCTTGGAGGAACAGCTGGCTGTCATGAATATTTCTGATATTCCCAAGGCATTCGGACTAATGATGGGTCTGATGTATGCGCTCAATGTTGACTACCCAAAGCATCTCAAATATACGTTTGAAGTAATGCAAAAGCTTTTCTTGAATGTCGGAGGGTGTAGCTGCTCTTCACGTGTTAATGGTCTCCGTAACAGGCTGCTTTACAAAAAGTTGTAGTGCAGAAATCTCCCCTAGCATTTGGACTTGGTCTTCAGATATTTTTTTTGCTTTCATATTTGGACTTTGAAAGTGGAAACTGTTTGCCCCTTTAAATGGCTCTTGGCAACTTGTTTTTCTGTTTTATGCAATGTAGCACATGGGTTTGGTCCCGAAAGTGAAGGTTTTCTTTATTCACTTTTGTATTGTTTTGTGCCCTTTGCTCCCATGTGTGGACTTTGAGAATGTTATCTATGCTTAAAAGGGCATATTTTTTTTTACAGTGTACCACCTGAAAGCAGGTTGGAGGGGGGGGGGGATGCGTGCGCGTGTTAAAAACAAAAAAACTGTCTTCATTTGCCAGGAGGATGTTTTGTGTTCACCAGAGGTTGCAAGCAGTAGGGTGTCCCCTAATAGTCCTGTTCCACCGAAGGCCCTCTGATGATTGTACGTCGTGCGTGCGTGCGTGCGTGTGCGTGCGTGCGTGCATGTATGTGTGTTGCTGGGAGAATACAGATTCATGAAAACTTGTTTAGTTCATGTGGCAAATGGCTCTAGTACTGGCCAAGTACAAAAAACATCATTTTATCTGAAAGTAGTAACAAATAATCAACAGTAACATCTCACTGTTTACACATTCAGACATGTTATTGAAAACTATTGAAAACTGAACTGAATCTGCTGTATGCTCTTTAGTACTACGTCCACAGTAGCCTAGTTGGTTAAGATTGTATAGCATTCCTCTTCACAAAATGAGAAACACAATTTTTCTCCACTGCCTGGTATTTGAGTTCAATGTATTCAGTGCAAAATACCTCTGCATTTACCCCCACTGTTTCTAAGTAGGTTTGTTTTACAGGCTGGTATGATGAATGCAGCTACATAAACAAATCTGTGCTAAACTTCAAAAAGTCAACATAAACCACAGTGCACAATGCATTATGTGTCGCTTAGAAAATACTGCATCAGGCTCAACTTTCTGGACGCATGCAATCTGTAGCATCACTCTAAAAGCTCTCTGGGAGTATAAGCTGCAGTGCGGCTGCATAGGTTGTTCCATCCTCAGATCAGAAATTTTGAGAATGTGTGTACTAATATGTTGTACTTGGTTTATTTCCAAAACGCATTCAAAATACACATTTGTCAAACTTGTTATGCCGTCAAAGCCTTGAGCATGTTGTCTACAACAATGGCATAACAAGTTGGACAAATGTGTATTTTGAATGCGTTTTGGAAGTAAACCAGCAAAACCTAAAATGATTTTTTTGAATACTTCAAGCTGACTTTTTTGTTGCCTTTTTACACTCATTTATTGTACAGGGGTTCAGACTACACAGACACTTTTGTATTGTTTTGTGCCCTTTGCTCCCATGTGTGGACTTTGAGAATGTTGGTATCTGTTTTTTTTTACTGTTTATTACAGTGTTCATAGCTCCCTGTCACTGAAATTTTTATAATTTCCCTTGTTTAAACTACATGGAAGAGGCAGTGAATGTTAATAAATATGGAAAAGAAAAGAAATGTGTCTCATCATAGTATTTAATTCAACTAGTGTTCTTATTTTGAACCAGTATGCAAGTTAGTCAAGTTAACTTTCTTACCTTTTTTGACACAACAAGTTTTAAGTATTTAATTAAACTAGTGTTCTTATTCTGAAACAACATGCAAGTTAGTCAAGTTAACTTACTTACCTTTTTTTGACACAACAAGAGCTGAAGCAATTTTTTGTTGACTTGACTAAGTACGGAAAGTTATTTCAAAATACGTTTTATTGTCAAGTTAACTCAAAAATGTAAGGCAGCGCGGTAACAAACCTTTTTAAGTTAAAAGGGCATATTTTTTTTTTACAGTGCAGCATATCAGCAGAGTTCAGGCCCAGGAGGTAAGGCCTTTGTCAGCATCTTAAAACAACAAAGCGTTTAAGTGAGTTATTTATATCAATATTTTACCCAGGAAAGTCATTCTTAACCTAAATTGAGACGCCACTAAAAAATATCTAATGAATGACATTGTAGATATATTTACAGGCTTCTGTTGTACACTGCAAAAAGTGAAATCTTAGTAAGATGAAATATCTTCAATCAAGGCAATATATGCTTGTTTTGTCTGACAAGATATTTCTTCTTACCAGGCATTTTTTATGTTAGAGCATTTCACTTGCTTCAAGTGTTTCAGTCCTTAATTATCTTAATAAGGTTTTATTACTTGTTACTGAGATTTTATTACTGGTTCTGAGCACGTTAATGCTTGAAACTAGAATTGCCATAATTATAAGGCATTATAAGTACAAAACTGCTTTGTCAAAGTCAGAATTTCTTATTTCAAGCATCTTGTCCTTCTGATCTCTAAATATATAAAAAAATGTTTTACAGCACAGCACAGCACAGCAATTATGTATTCCTGTAGACAAAATACTATACAGTGCAAAGACAGTATTAAACTAAGTCAAACTTTTGCTTTAAGAACCGACTTTATCATCCTTCAGCAGGTTAAAGTGAATGAGGAAAACGTGCTTATATTCAGCAAATGCTAGCACCATCATCTTGAAATGAGTCTAAATGCCAGGCTATTTATCTTGAAATCTGTAAAGCAACATTAATAACAAGTATATTTGCCTAAATACAAAAAAAAATGTAAGAATTATTTACTCAAAATGTAGAAAAATGTAATTATATTCAGCAAATGCTAGGACCATGATCTCGAAATGAGGCTATATGCTAGGCAATTTATCTTGAAATCAGTACATCTACACTAAAAACTAGTACATTTGCCTATATACCCAAAAGATTTAAGAATTCTTTTCTCAATAAGTAGGAATATGTGCTTAAATTCAGCAAATGCTAGCACTATCATCTTGAAATGAGTCTACGTGCCAGGCAATTTATCTTGAAATCTGTAAAGCAATATTAATAACAAGTATATTTGCCTAAATACAAAGAAATGTAAGAATTATTTTCTCAAAATGTAGAAAAATGTAGTTATATTCAGCAAATGCTAGGACCATCATCTTGAAATGAAGCTATATGCTAGGCAATTTAGCTTGAAATCAGTACAGCTACACTAAAACAAGTACATTTGCCTTTATACCCAAAAGATTTAAGAATTATTTTCTCAATATGTAGGAAAATGTGCTTAAATTCAGCAAATCCTAGCACCATCATCTTGAAATAAGGCTATATGCTAGGCAATTTATCTTGAAATCAGTAAAGCTACACTAAAAACAAGTATATTTGCCTAAATACAAAGAAATATAAGAATTATTTTCTCAAAATGTAGAAAAATGTAATTATATTCAGCAAATGCTAGGACCATCATCTTGAAATGAAGCTATATGCTAGGCAATTTAGCTTGAAATCAGTACAGCTACACTAAAAACAAGCACATATGCCTCAATAAAAAAAAACTTAAGAATTATTTTCCCGAAATGTAGAAAAATGTGCTTATATTCAGCAAATGATAGTTCCATCATCTTGAAATGAGGCTATATGCTAGGCAATTTATCTTGCAATCAGTAAAGCTACTCTAAAAACAAGTACATTTGCCTAAATACAAAAAAAATTCAGAATTATTTTCTCGAAATGTAGATAATGTGTTAGGCAATTTATCTTGAAATCAGTAAAGCTACACTAATAACAAGAACATTTGCTTAGATACCGTAAGAATTATTTTCTCAATATCTAGGACAATTTGCTGAAATTCAGCGATTTTTTTTGCTCAGAACCAGTAATAAAATCTCAGTATCAAGTTATAGTACCTTATTAAGATACACCATCTTAGTAAGATGAAATATCTTAAATCAAGGCAATATATACTTGTTTTTTTGTCTGACAAGATATTTCTTCCTACACTGCAAAAAATCAGCCTTCAAAAACAAGAAAAAAAAGTTAAAAAAAATGGGGCATATATCACTTAAAATAAGCTAAATTATCTGCCAACAGAACAGGAAGATTTGACTTACCAAGAGTTTGTAAAACAAGTACAAATATCTAGCCTCAAAGAACCCAAACATATCTTAAAACTAGTGTGGCCAGACTAAAAACAAGTACATTTGTCAAAATATTTTAGAATAATTTTCTCAATATGTTGGAAAATGGGCTTTTATTCAGCAAATGCTAGCACCATCATCTTGAAATAAGGCTATATGTTAGGCAATTTATCCTGAAATCAGTAAAGCTACCCTAAAAACAAGTACATTTGCCTAGATACGGTAAAAAAAAAATCTCAATATCTAGGACAAATTGCTTTAATTTAGTTTTTTTATTTTTAAGATTTATTTTTTCGGCTTTTTTGCCTTTACTCAGATAGAACAGTAGGTAGAGACAGGAAGCGAGCTGGAGGGAGGGATTGAGAAATGACCGCAAGTCAGACTCGAACCTGAAGTCTATGTGTTCCCATCTTGCCCATTCATGGTGCAGGGTTGCTGCCGCTTGCGCCACAGCTCCATCCCTAAAACAGTCATCTGTTGAGGATATTGCCATTTGTTTTGGAGAGTTTTTAAGTCAAATGCTCTTACCCGGTAGGAAGAAATATCTTGTCAAACAAAAAACAAGTATATACTGCCTTGATTTAAGATATTTCATCTTACTAAGATGGTGTATCTTAATACGGTACTATAACCTGTTACTGATATTTTATTATTGGTTCTGAGCAAGTTAGTGCGTGGAACTAGTGTCATCACCACTGGCAAGTACAAAACTGCTTTGTCAAAGTCAGAATCAAGACAAATGTACTTGAATTTTAGCTTAGATGCCCATTGTTTAAAGAAACAATGTTAAGACTCGAACCACATACACATATGTCTGACCATTGGACCCAATGATTTGATCTCTGATGGCAAATGAATCACATAATGCTGTTTAGGTGTAACACTGCGGTCTCTATTATCTCAATGATCAATTGCACATATGCATTGACTTCAAAACTCTCCAAAACAAATGGCAATATCCTCAACAGATGACTGTTTTAGGGATGGAGCTGTGGCACAAGCGGCAGCAACCCTGCACCATGAATGGGTAAGATGGGGATACAGGTAAGTTCAGGTTCGAGTCCGACTTGCGGTCATTTCTCAATCCCTCCCTCCAGCTCGCTTCCTGTCTCGCTCTACTGTCCTATCTGAGTAAAGGCAAAAAAGCCGAAAAAATAAAGCTTGAAAAATAATAATTAGAAATAAAAAAGATCGCTGAATTTAAGCAAATTGTCCTAGATATTGAGAAAATAATTCTTACAGTATCTAGGCAAATGCACTTGTTTTTATTGTAGCTTTACTGATTTCAAGATAAATTGCCTAACATATAGCCTTATTTCAAGATGATGGTGCTAGCATTTGCTGAATATAAGCACATTTTCCAACATATTGAGAAAATAATTCTTATATATTTTGGGCATCTAGGCAAATGTACTTGTTTTAAGTGTAGCTGTACTGATTTCAAGATAAATTGCCTAGCATATAGCATCATTTCAAGATGATGGTGCTAGCATCTGCTAAATATAAGCACATTTTTCTACATTTCGAGAAAATAATTCTTAATTTTTTTTGTATTTAGGCAAATGCACTTGTTTTTAGAGTAGCTTTACTGATTTCAAGATAAATTGCCTAGCATATAGCCTCATTTCAAGATGATGGTGCTATCATTTGCTGAATATAAGCAATTTTTTTTACATTTTGAGAAAATAATTCTTACATTTTTTTGTATTTAGGCAAATGTACTTGTTTTAGTGTAGCTGTACTGATTTCAAGATAAATTGCCTAGTATGTAGACTCATTTCAAGATGATGGTGCTAGCATCTGCTGAATTTAAGCACCTTTTTCTACATATTGAGAAAATAATTCTTAAATATTTTGGGTATATAGGCAAATGTACTTGTTTTAGTGTAGCTGTACTGATTTCAAGATAAATTGCCTAGCATGTAGACTCATTTCAAGATGATGGTGCTAGCATCTGCTGAATATAAGAACCTTTTTCTACATATTGAGAAAATAATTCTTAAATATTTTGGGTATATAGGCAAATGTACTTGTTTTAGTGTAACTGTACTGATTTCAAGATAAATTGCCTAGCATGTTGACTCATTTCAAGATGATGGTGCTATCATTTGCTGAATATAATCACATTTTCCTACATATTTAGAAAATAATTCTTAAATATTTTGGTATATAGGCAAATGTACTTGTTTTTGGTGTAGCTGTACTGATTTCAAGATACATTGCCTAGCATGTAGCCTCATTTCAATATGATGGTGCTAGCATTTAGTGAATATAAGCACGTTTTCCTACATATTGAGAAAATTATTCTTAAATATTTTGACAAATGTACTTGTCTTTAGTCTGGCCACACTAGTTTTAAGATATATTTGGGTTATTTGAGGCTAGATATTTTTGCCTTTTTTACAAAGTCTTGGTAAGTCAAATCTTCCTGTTCTGTTGGCAGATAATTTAGCTTATTTTAAGTGATATATACACCATTTTTTTACTTTTTTTTCTTGTTTTTGAAGGCTGATTTTTTGCAGTGTAGGTAATAAATATAATATATTAATAACTATAATCAGAGGAAAAGTACAACTTGAAGTTAATATACAGGCTGATCTATCTTTTAAAGAAATTACTTCAATAAATAAGACTACCTAGTAGTTATCACTAGAACTGACCCTGTCAGGTTCCTGCGGAGCTCCGCTCCGGCCACGCCCCCTTCAGCTCATTAACTCTCCCAGCTGCACGCTCATCAGCTGCATTCAGAATCAGAATCAGAATCAGAATCAGAAAGGTTTTTACTGCCAAGTAGGTTTTCACCTACGAGGAATTCTTTGTGGTACAATGGTGCAAACAATAAACATACACAATAAACAATAAACAATACACATATTAGGTTACAGCAGGAGTGTGCAAAAAAGGGATTAGAGTCCGTGTTGGGGGGCGGGGGTCCCGGGCCTTGTTGATGAGGCCAACCGCAGACGGGAAGAAGCTGCTCAGGTGGCGTGAGGTTTTGGTCCTGATGGACCGCAGCCTTCTGCCGGAGGGGAGTGGCACAAGGAGTTTGTGTCCAGGGTGGGAGGGATCAGCCATAATCTTCCCTGCACGCCTCAGGGTCCTGGATGCATACAAATCCTGGAGAGATGGCAAATTGCAGCCAATCACCTTCTCCGCAGAATGAATGACACGCTGCAGTCTGCTTTTGTCTTTGGCAGTGGCAGCAGCGTACCAGATGGTGATGGAGGAGGTGAGGATGGACTCAATGATGGAGGTGTAAAAGTTCATCATCATTGCCTTTGGCAGGTTGAATTTCTTCAGCTGCCGCAGGAAGTACATCCTCTGATGTGCCTTTTTGGTGAGGGAGATGATGTTTAGCTCCCACTTGAGGTCCTGGGAGATGATGGTGCCCAGGAAGCGGATGGACTCCACACTGTCAACTGGGGCGTCACTCAGGGTGATGGGGTTGGGAGGGGCTGGGTTCTTCCTGAAATCGACAACCATCTCCACTGTTTTCAGTGCGTTGAGCTCCAGATTGTTCTGTCCACACCAGGTCACCAGATGGTCAATCTCCCACCTGTAGGCAGACTCATCACCACCAGAGATGAGCCCAATGAGGGTGGTGTCGTCCGCGAACTTGAGGAGCTTGACGGACTGGTGACTGGAGGTGCAGCTGTTGGTGTACAGGGAGAAGAGAAGAGGGGAAAGAACGCAGCCTTGAGGGGAACCGGTGCTGATGGTCCGGGGGTCAGAGACATGTTTTCCCAGCCGCACGTGCTGCCTCCGGTCAGACAGGAAGTCTGTGATCCACCTGCAGATGGAGTCAGGCACACTCAGCCGGAGAAGCTTGTCCTGTAGCAGAGCCGGGATGATAGTATTGAAGGCAGAGCTGAAGTCCACAAACAGGATCCTGGCATAGGTTCCTGAGGTGTCCAGGTGCTGGAGGATGGAGTGAAGGGCCATGTTTACTGCATCGTCTACAGACCTGTTAGCTCTGTAGGCAAACTGGAGGGGATCCAGTAGAGGGTCAGTGATGGCTTTGAGATGCCGCAACACAAGCCGCTCAAATGACTTCATCACAACAGAGGTCAGAGCAACGGGTCTGTAGTCATTAAGTCCACTGATCTTTGTTTTTTTGGGGACGGGGATGATGGTCGAGGTTTTGAAACAGGCTGGTACGTGGCATGACTTCAGTGAGGAGTTAAAAATGTCTGTAAACACCGGTGACAGCTGTTCAGCACAGTGCTTTAGGATGGATGGAGAGACAGAGTCTGGCCCGGTTGCTTTGCGGGGGTTCTGTCTCCTAAAGAGTCTGAAGACGTCCCTCTCCATAATGGATAGAGTCGTCACTGTGGTGGGGGAGAAGGGGGGGTGCTCTGAGGTGGGCAGCTGTGGAGAGGCGTAGGCCTCTGTTGTGGTGGGGAAGGTGAAGCTGATGGGCTGGAGCTGGTGGGTGGTGTCACAGGGGATGGTATCAGGACTGTCCCATTGTCTTTCGAAGCGACAGTAAAACTCGTTCAAGTCATTGGCCAGGCGTGGGTCGTTAGTGGAGTGGGGGGCTCTAGGCTTAAAGTTTGTTATCTGCCTAAGCCCTTTCCAGACAGAAGCAGAGTCGTTGGCTGAGAACTGGTGTTGGAGTTTCTCAGAGTAAAGACGTTTAGCATCTCGCACCTCCTTGCTAAACATGTATTTTGTGTCAATAAACCTGTCTCTGTCCCCACTCCTGAATGCCTCTTCCTTCTCCAACCTTAACTTTCTGAGTTTAGCTGTGAACCAGGGTTTGTCGTTGTTATAACTCACCCTGGTGCGTGATGGTAAACAGCTGTCCTCACAGAAGCTGATATATGATGTCACAGCTTCTGTGTACTCATCCAGACTGTTGGTAGCGGTCCTGAAGACATCCCAATCAGTACAGTCCAAGCACGCCTGAAGATCCTCCACAGCTTCACTGGTCCACTGCTTAGATGTCCTCACAACAGGTTTGCAGAGTTTTAATTTCTGCCTGTATGCAGGGATCAAATGGACCATGACGTGGTCAGAGTGTCCCAGTGCAGCCCGGGGGACGGCATGATAGGCACTGCTAACTGTGGTGTAGCAGTGATCCAGAATGTTCTCCTCTCTGGTCGGGCATTTAATATATTGTCTGTATTTGGGGAGTTCGCGGGTGAGATTTCCTTTGTTAAAGTCGCCGAGGACAATAACTAAGGAGTCCGGGTTAGTCCTCTCCACACACAGTATCTGGTCGGCGAGCATGCGCTGTGCAACCTGCACGTTGGCTTGCGGTGGAATGTAAACACCGACCAGAATGAATGAAACGAACTCACGGGGGGAGTAGAATGGTTTACAGTTGATAAAAAAAGATTCCAGATCAGGAGAACAGTACTCTTGAATCACTGTCACATCCTTGCACCAGCCACTGTTAGTGTAGAAACAGATTCCTCCACCTTTCGTCTTGCCGGAAAGTTCTGTGTGGCGGTCCGCTCTGAAGAGTTGGAAGCCTGCCAGCTGCAGCGCAGAGTCCGGTATTAATCCACACAGCCACGTCTCCGTGAAGCACAAAACGGAAGAAAGGGAAAAGTCCCTGCTAGACCTGATGAGAAGGCACAGTTCATCCATTTTGTTGCTAAGTGAGCGGACGTTGGAGAGGAGTATACTCGGTAGAGGCGACCGAATGCCTCTCCTCCTAAAGCGCACCAGGGCTCCAGCGCGTTTACCTCTCCGTCTCCGTCTCACTGTGTGTCCAAGGCCTTTGATTTGTAGGTCTGATAAATCCACGGAAGAGGCGAGAAAGTTGGGACATAAAACAGATGGTGTTGAGTCCCTGATATTTAGTAGCTCTTCTCTCGTGAAAATAATCCGCGATATTATTATTATCGCCATAGCAACACAATAACAAAATAAGAAAATAAGGAAAAAAATCCAAGTTGAGTCGTAATAAACAGAATTAAAGACTCAAAACAATACAGTGGCTGACAATACAACACAATAATCCGAGTTGATTCGCAAAAAAACAGAATTAAATATTAATTAGAGACTAAAAACAAACATAGAAGTGTGCACCAACACACCTAGGCAGCCATACGAGGCGCCATCACCATAACAACCATGGTCCCCAATTACACAAGCACATACACCTGTTCCACTCTCTCGCTTCACTCACCGGAATACTGATCACGTACACCTGTAGCCTCACTCACCTGCACCGCGTTTACATTCACCAGGTTCATAATCACCCACACCTGTCACAGCCCTTACATATACCTCACACTCCCTTCACTCAGGTGTCTGGTATCGCACTTCAACGGAAGCACTTACATTGGATTTCCCGCGACCTGACTTTCCGAAGGATTACGTTCTCTTCCGTCATTGTTTGTTTCAGTTTAGTTACTCTCCTTAGTTCCTGTTTTGAGTATAAACTTAGTTCTAGTTTGGTTAAGTGTCTTGCCGAGTGTGACTCGTGTTTTGTTTGCCGCAACGGCTTGTTCTTTTATAGTTTGTTCGTTCAGAGGTTGCCTCTGCTTTATTTAGTTCGGCGATTAGATCGCGAGTGCCACCAGTGCCCAGCAGAGCTACGCGCCTGCGCCCTTCCGAGGGCTGAGACTGTGTTGTTGAGGATTCTCCCGCAGCCTCTCTGTGTTCGTATCAGCATCTCTGTGTCTGCAACCTGTTGTCTGTCCTGTGTGTTCCTGGCTGTCTCCGTTTGCAATAAACTCTGTTCCAAGTATCCAAATCTTGAAGTCTGTTTGTTCCGTGACAGACCCAAGTTCAGTAGAGTTTTTAAACCTACCCTCAGTGCCATCAGGCTCAGCCTGCTCCTCACGCTGCTTCTGCTTGAATTTCAAATTGCCATGATGGAGCACAGCACCAGTCAGTTTGTAAATGGTGACTTTCTCCTCTGCAGTGAAACCCAGGATGTCAATGGCATCCTGCAACTACATGCATAAATGAAGTTTAAGCGCATCATTATTTTTAATCATTAGTGTTTTTAAGAATGTCATTATCATTGTATTCATTGTCCAGAAGAAAAACTCATGGATATCTCACATCTGTGGCGTCCAACTCTTCATTGTCATCAATGCTGGCCACAGTGATCTGACCCTGACTGCACATGGGAAAGTCATAGGGGTTGCTTGTGATGAGGCACATTTCTGTAGAGGGGGAAAACAATAATTTGTTGTTGCAAATTAATAATGACATGTAATGTTTTTTGATTGTTGGTTGAAAATAATAACCCTACCAATAATCTCAGGCTTGTGGTTGGTCATCATCTGGAAGAAGATGTGGTAGCCTCTCTCATCAGGAAGCTGGAATGTTTAGGTGGGGAAGAATATATTTTAACTTGAAAAAATGAAGGCAGCAATAATGTAAAATTTGTATATACACAGGATAATTATACTTACAAGTCTCAATATCAGCTTTAGCCAGTTTTCCAGTTGTGCCAAAGTGAATTCTGATGAATTTTCCCTGTTTTAGACAAAATTATATCCTAAGTAATTGTATCTTATTAATAACCACAGAACTGAGGCCAGAGTTTAAATAAGAAGTTAACTTACAAAATGGGAAGAGTTGTCATTCCTCACAGTCTTGGCATTACCATAAGCCTCCAACAGTGGGTTAGCAGCAATAATCTGGTCTTCAAGAGAGCCCTGCAAGTAGAAGAAACATTCAAAGAATATGTTGTTATGAAGAGAATGTTTGTGTTGCTTTATGATAATTAGCACATAAATGTGTAAGGGGTCTGACCTGCATCTTTCCAGGCACTGCCTCCTTTTTCTTGTCACCACCACTGACTGCAATTGTTGCAAAGTACTGGATGACCGTTTGGTGTTCACAGTCTTGCCAGCACCAGATTCTCCGCTAGATTAAACATAAGATATTGAAATTTTTCGGATAAGAATTGTGTGTGCCACTAGGTAACAGAGAAAATGATGCAAAGTTTCAACTCATGCATTGACACTTACGTAATCAGAACAGACTGGTTCTCCCTGTCTGTGGGACAAATGCAATTTTAGATAAATCACTTTTTTTAATTAGTTCATGAACAAATATGTAATTCAATCTTATTATTTAGTGGCTTTTAAATTGAATGCTTACCTTGGAGCATGAACTGAAAGGCATTGTCAGAGACAGAGAAAATGTGGGGTGGGGCCTCCATACGCTTTTTGCCTCTGTAGGCCTCCACCACTGCTTGGTCATACACAGGGAGCCACTTGTAGGGGTTCACAGTGGCACAGAAAAGTCCAGAGTAGGTCTAGAATGAGGAAATAAAGGGGATTGGTATTACAGCTGTTTTATTTTTAACATAGTTTTTATCTCTGAGAAAGCATAAAGCTTACGTAGATCATCCATGCAGCATAACGCTCTTTGAGGTTATACAGGACAGAGGCTTCATTGAGGTGGGTCATCATGGCCATGTCCTCAATCTTGTCAAACTTGGGAGGATTCATGGGGTGGACATCCTCCTCCTTGACGACTCTTTCCTAAAACAAATGGACAATATAGAGAGATATAGTCAAGAACCTTTCTGTTTAATGGAACTAGTCAATAATGTTCTTAACTAAGAGCCTTGCTAACATACCTCCTTGGATTCAAGCAGTTCAACGGTGACTTTGGCACCATCTTTACTCTTGATTTTAGCCTTCAGGTACAACTCCTCCTTGTCAACTACATAACAAGCTGACTTTGCATCAAAGGGCTTGGTTTGGGCCTCAAGCCTCTCCCTCTCAGGCTTACGGAGGTAAATGGCAGCCTTGCCATAAGTGGCCATGTCGCTGTCCCCCATGGTTGAGGTTTACTGTTGGAAGAAGAGGCATGAACATGTAATTTTGTAATAAGAAAGATTACAACCACGGACTGTAAGAAACATAATTCATCCTTGCAACATAGCATATCTGAAATAAGTAAACAAACTAACAACACAACTGGATGTTTGTTTTTTGTTTTTTTGTAGTGACTGTGTATGAGGCAGTCAAGAGCAACCGTAAATATTTACAATGTATCTAATGTGGGAAACAGGTAATCATATTAAACCATGGGTATCTTGCTATTCAAAATGCACCCTACGGGCGTGGGGTAGTGAAGTAAATAAATAAAAGTGTGTTGGATTATTATTTAGCGGATTTAAAATGTTGTCTTTGTCTTTCATCAAGATGTATGTGTGAGTGCAGTCTTTTTCAAAAAATCCAAAAAAGGAAGAAAGACATATACGCAGATCTGAAAGTAGGTATCAAAAATGTTTAAGCTGAGTGCATTGTCTCTTCTCTTATAGTATTTTTTTTATTTTAAGTGATGTCTTCATAGGACCTCACTGAAGCCTGGTCAAAGGAGATTTAACCTTTGAATAAAAGTAGCTACAAAGCCAGAATAGGTGATAACTGTCCAGCTAAAGACTGTGTACAGCCCATAGATTTGGATTTAAGGACCAAATGTGGAAAATATGCATACCTATGCAACCCCATTTGATTGAAAAAGAATGTTTTGACTGAACTGGAAAGGGTATTCAGAACTATAGGCATATGTTTTCTTTGGTAGCCGTTTGGCTTGCTTGCTATTATTTGAAAAGGTAATTTAAGTTACTGAATAGATAGTCGGTTACAAAAGCAGATAAACCTACCTGTTCTTTCCAGGACCAGATGAAATGTCCAGAACCGTCAAATAGTCTAAAATGATGGGAGTAAGAGGTCAGACAATATATTATATATAAATGCAAATAGTAAAAACTTTACAGATTTCACGGCCAAGCCGATCCAGCTCTCCCATGTTTCAGAGAATATTAGAGTTCATCATGCAGTTGCTGTACAGCTCCTCCCTGATTAATCAAGCAGGAAACAACTTACTGTGCACTGGAACCCCCTAGTCTCTGTGAACCTCTCTGTTCCTCCAGGTCCTTATATTGTGACCATCTGCAAACTAAGCAGGATCCAAATAAGGAAGGATTGGAATGGTTTGATATATTTAAACATCACGTCAAGCATGCCATCCATGTTATTAAATGAGCAGCACCCCTACTTTAATTATGTGATGTAGATCTAACTTGTGATACTTTTGAGTCTACCTAATTTGGTCCTTTATGGTATTGACCTATTTATTAATAGTATTAAATATATTATATTATTAACCTGTAATATTGATTATATTGGTGCATTGCTTCCAAAAATTAGGCAAACTCTGATGTATATTTTAGCTGTTGATTAGGACTTGTGTCATTTTGTTTTTACACATTGATAAACTAACAAGTTTACTTATACATGTTATTAAATGAGCAGCACCCATACGTTAATTATGTGATTTAAATCTAACTTGTGATACTTTTGAGTCTACCTAATCTGGTCCATTTATGTAGGTAGGCCTGCATATTCTTTAATTAAAAAAAGAATACCCTTACAACTGTTAATGTACTGTATTATTTTATACCACACACACATACATGACATGGTCAAGGCCTTTTTGGCAGGGGCAGAGCTATTCAATTTCAGGGCAACTTTCCAAAGTGGCTGGAGGCACTGTGGCGCAAGCATTAGCCCCGAGCATATACAGGCTTGAACTCCCACGGGGACAGGCCCGAATCCAACCCGCTGTCATTTCCCGATCCCACTCCCCACCTCTTCTCTCCTACTCATTTCCTGTCCAAACCTTCACGGTCCTATCTGATTAAAGGCAAAAAGCCCAAAAACAAATCTTTTTAAAAAAAAAACTTTCCAAAGTGGTGTACTGACATTTGTGTTATAATTTCCTTCAAATCTTGTTTACTAATCCACATTTTTAGCTTGTCCAAGAAATTAAAAACACAAGCTATAGGCTCCTACACTGAAAAGATTAAATATTTAAAAAGAAGAAATCAAATACAAAAAACTAAACAAATTCCCCACCTTCACTTCACTGTCATGGCCTCGTGACACTATTTATACACTATTTATATTTTACCTTCACCGGGGAAAGCCTTTCAGGCAGTTGCCGTTTTTATTGCTTGTATTTGTATGTGTCGCACAGGTTTATTGAGCTGTTGACATATTGCAATAAATCACGTGATGTTTAGAGTGTTGTTACATTTAATTAACCTTATAATGGTTAATGGAATTGTCACAGGAATTTTGGTCCTGGCTGGGAAAAAAATTCTGGATGACGTAACAATACAGTTCCAATAAGCTGTTCAGCGTCGTTGCTACACTTATCGCTGTGAAAGATATCTGGTGAGCGCTCGCAATTAAAATTCAGTTCTTCAAGTTTCACCTTTTCACCTCAGACCAGCCAGAGAGCGACTTTGGCTTTCTTTGGGAGACCTAGAACCTGTTCAATGTCTTCTTAAATGAAGAAAAGGGTGCAGCCAATCGCTCTTCACACCATTTAGGCCTATGTTAGGGAACACCTTCTGTGACTTCCTGACCCACAGAATGTATCAGACCAAAGACGTTTTGTGCACATCATGGTTATGGATATAGTATTTAGCAGACACTTTTGACTAACACAATATTAAAAAGATATTAGAAAACAGACAAATATAAAAAAAAAACTATAAAAAAGGCAGTAATACTAGCCTAACAGGTTAATTAATTAATGAATTAATTAGACAGACAGAAACGTTTTTAACCTGTAAGCGCAGAGAGGTATTTTTGACAATTTACACCTGTTTCCACACGACAAAGACAGCAACTGCTCATCAGAGTAGTGAAGTGGTCAAGAGTGGGAATCGAGCTGAACCAAAGCTTTTAAATAGGATGGTGCCGTTCCAGTGGCTGTCCTATTGGCCAGACTGAGGGATTTAAATGAAATTCTAGCAGCTATAGGGAACCAGTGAAGGGTGACCAGCAGAGGATCTATGGTTGTTCAAAGACCATTCCTCTATGGTTGATCAAAGACCATTCCTCTATTCTGACCATTCCTCTATTCTGAATCATCTGCAACAATCTCAATATACATGCAGGCAGGCCGGTTAAAATTGAATTACAATAGTCTAGTTTAGACATAACCAAGGCCTGCACAATAAGTTGTATAGAATATTGAGTGAGATAGGGTCTGATCTTCCGAATTTTATAGAGTGTGAACTGGCAAGACTACATGCTTAGAGAAATTCAGTTGGTCATCAAATATAACTCCAAGGTTTTGTGCATATTTAGTTGGGTTCAATGAAGATGAACCAAGCTGGATGTTAATATTTTGTGGGATAGCTGGGAATACGAGGAGCTCATCATACATTCAGTAATATAGACAATGGCAATAATTTACTTTGTTGCAAAACACTACATGCCTACGAACATGCAAGCAACCTTTGCTTTCGTGTACAGCATACATTCCTTAACCTGCTGTCTCTCATCATTATCATCTCATCATAACGTGCGCACACTCATTATTTTGACATGACACTTTGGAAGTGATTATTAACTTTTGAGTTAATAGGCTTGGCTACTTATGTGATATGATTTCCTACAAGCCTGTATATTGTATAATGTTTGTGAATGAGTCTGGTTGACGTACCATGGTGTTGAATATTCCACAGTAGGCCTGGGTCTGCTGTCAAGCTTATTTTGCACTTACATTTGGGTGGGGCGGGGGCATCCTGCATCCTATGTAGGCAAAAAGAGGTGGAAGCAGCATGTCAAGGTGCGCTCTTCAGGTCGGGTGGTCTTCCAACAGTGCTGTGATTCCTGTGGCACCTGAAGACTTGTGGAAAGGCAGCAGTAGTCCATAGGTCAACTGTGTATGAGGGGTAGGGTGAAAACTTCCAAGCACCCATTGATTTATGATCATATTACTTGTATATTCTACTGGTGATTAACTCATTGATGAAATGTAAATTGTCTTTATTGAGATTTCACTTTTTTAATCAGCGATGTAGTGATACGTGCAGTGGTAATGTGATGATGTGATCGCTTGTCAGGTCATCGGAGGCGTACCTGTAAAACTGTGTGAGGGACCCTGTGAGGGACCGGACGGTCACCCCACGTTCTTTTAGGGATGAGGCGACTGGACTTGGTGATGTAGTGCAGTGTTTCTCAAACTTTTTCAGACCAAGGACCACTTAGCCAATAAAAAAAAACTCACGGACCATCTAACTAAATAGTATATCCCCGGAACAACAGGCCTCCTACCCAGAACTGGCGCCAGACAAGTATTAGCGGCACATGATTTTCGCGGGTGGGCTCTCCTTTTTTACTTACCGGTAGGCTAGTTATAGATATGACAATGCGCTAGGCAAAGCATCTGGAACCCTGCTCCATGCGTGACTTGGTTATGTTACAAACTATAGTTCGCTCACAGCCTCATACTCCCATCACACACTCAGACACACCAATGTATCACACAACACAACCAATAAACACAACGATGCGCATACCTACCATGTGACCGCAGTAATTCACTACCAACAGTAGGCTAGCCGACTGGCATTAATATAGCCATCCTAGTAGTCAACTTTTCATAATTAAGAGTTGTCATTATCCAACGTCACACAACACAGAATATAGTTATCATCTTGCTGTCTCTGTAGCCGGAGAAAAAAACGCTGTTTGATGCGGCTGAACCATCTCGCCGTTGCACCTTCTCGTTGTCTGTGTCAGAGGCTTTCTCATTTAATTTTCTTTTCATTGTCCCTGTCTTAAGCCACCAATCCATGACCTTGTTAATAGATTAGGCAACTCTTTAATAGATTAGGCTACTACTGACTGTGTTCTCTTCGTTCGGAGTTGTATGTTAGAATTGTCGCAATAATATACTTTTGGCCGTCGCGGACCATTACGGGGCACTGGCGGACCACACTTTGAGAATGACTGGTGTAGTGGAAATACAGTGCAGGAGATGGTGGTTTTGATAAAAAATATATATACTATATATTTATTTACAGGGGGACTGTCAACCCCAACACAGTGCACACAACATAAACACATATAAATCAAACAGATCACAGATACAGGCCGTACTCACCGGGACTTAAGTAACCTGGCAGCCTAGGCACCTGCTTGGCCGATTAGGCCCAAATTCCGGCACCCTCTCAAGGCCCAAGCCAGGCCCCAAACTAGGCCCAGGCAATAAGCCCGAAGCTAAGTACATATACTAGCCGTACCAAACAAAGCAAACAAAACAAGCACACAAAAACAGACCCAATATACAAGACACACCAACAAAGCACAAAGACACAGTGTCCACACAACTAGACACAAAACCCTTCCTTCACACCGGTAAACAGGGAAGTGTTTTATCTTCATACCTCTCTTTGTCAGTGCTCTCCTGCCTCTAACAAACAGTCTCTCTCCCACATAAAAATGAGGCACCCTTTAAATAGGGCACAGCCACTTGGGCTTAATTAGGTCTACCATGGACACAGGGGAGCCCAGACCCAACCATTATGGTGGGGGAGTCCAAAAGTCTTAAAGGGCACCATCCCTTCTTGCCACGGTGAGGAGGGGGAGAATTCACCTTCTCACAGAACCCCAGGTAGGTTGACCCCTGTGTGGGGCTCTCTGGATGGGAGAAGTACAGTTGGTGGATGTGCGAGGAATACCTGTGTGCGTGAAGCGCAAGGGTGCGCTTCTCGAAGGTGAGGTCAGTGTGACGATGTGCCAGGCTCGATGGCATGGCAGTCAGAGCACATACTCATCTGTAGTGACAATCAATGGGTGAAGCACCTGTGTGTGTGATCGTCACTACAGATGAGTATGTGCTCTGACTGCCATGCCATCTCTAAGTTGAGTTCATTTTTAAACACATTTACTTATCATCAGCAACAGTCAAACTTGTTCATACACTGAGCAAGAATCATCATAACCACTAAAGAAACATGAAAACACAGTCTCTACAGTATGGAAAAATCATTTAGAGTTAGTCCAATGTCTCCAAACAAATGTGGATGAATTTCAAAGACAAAGACGCTAATACACGAGGAAAATACACAAGGCATTACACATAACACACAGACTCCTAATCGCTAACAAAAGATACACGCTGACCATAACATATAAATACATTACACCCTATAGCTACTACACACTCAGAGTTATGGGTGAACCCACCATACCTGAAACACAACAGCCCTGCATACCACACAGATCACCGTCCCTCTCTGTTATGTGTCCCTTAGGGTTGTGGGGAGACGACCAAGACAAGTCGCTCCCAGCACCACCACAAACCCAGCACTTGTCACAAGCTCATGGCATGGTGGAGAGCAGAGGATACAGTC
Organism: Clupea harengus; assembly: GCF_900700415.2. Lineage (NCBI taxonomy): Eukaryota > Metazoa > Chordata > Actinopteri > Clupeiformes > Clupeidae > Clupea > Clupea harengus. The sequence goes on along the minus strand of NW_024879852.1, from coordinate 3,447 downwards.
CTTTCAGGAGCAACTGTCTCTGAAACGTTTAGGCTGGAATGTGCTGGTAGGGCTGTGGCCTCCTGACCCTAAGGCGAGCAGCAGGAATGCCATTGCAGCAGGAAAGAGAGCCCCGACTGTCAGTAACGATGCAGTGGACTCCGGGCTGTCATGGCAATGCCGCAGCCCCCTCTGGTCAGTGGCAGCAATATGGAAGACCCCCGGGCATCAGTGGCCCCCACTGGGTGGCTGCAATGGTGATGTGGCGACCTCTCTGGCTGGCAGCCCTGAGGCAGAGACCCCTGGCTGTGAATCGGTGGTGTAGCAGTCCGTCTAGTGTGCAGGAAACATTGCAGGAAGGATGCGAAGACCCGTCTGGTTGGCAGAAACAATGCAAAGACTCTTCTGATTGGCAGGAACTATACACAGACATGCCTGGCCGTATGGGCGTCGCCACAATATAACTTGGGAGGGTCACGTCCCCCTCACTTTAAAAAAAAAGTCGTTTGGACCCCGCCACATTTGCCATCAAAATATTAGTGCATGACTGGTCTACTAGTCCAGCGTTCTTTCCATTGCTTCACAATCAAATCCGTTTTAAATCCCACTTTATCAGTAGGGGGAAATATAGCAATAGAAATCCACTCCGCGTTTTCCTGGTTTCCTACACATAACATACAGCCTCATCACGCACCAGATTCAACTCCCATACTCTTTGATCAAAGTGTCGCACTAGCTGTTCCACAGACGAGATGGACATAAGGAGGGTTTTTTCGAGGAAGAGGAAAGTAAGTCAGAGTTGCCCAAGTTTTCCCTTTAGTGGCCAAAGCACCCTTATGAGACATTCTCTGGCTATAATAGCAAGTCACAAAGATCATTCTGCAAACATTATGATTATAGCTAGATAAGCAAGCTATTTACCTACAACTACAAGTGGAACAGCATTTGTTGATTTCTTATTCTGGGTCTGAAATATGTTGTGCTTTTGGCCGTGTTCAGACCTAGGCGTCTGTTTCGGGCAGAAAGCGATGACCAGGATTATTTTTTCAAGTAGCTACAAAAACAATGAAGGTGGTTTATTTTTTAACAACCGTGAGCTAATCTGGCGTTAACGTTAGCTAACATGCTAGTTTTTCTAACGACTGTCCTCTGTGCACCAAATTCAAATTACACCAAAACATTATCCTGGCTATCACCAGACCAAGCTCAAATCTTATTTAAGATTGCAGATCAGGCTGGGTTTACCCAGTCTACCCGGACATAATAGTAGTCAGACCATGCCGACCAAGGAAAAACAATGAAAGAGAGAGATCATGTTTTACCTAAAAATGCACCAGAATGCGGGAAATTGCATCTACATCTTTAAAAAATGTTTGGTGTCCTCGGTGTGCTGAGCTGGGGCAGGCTGTAGCAGATGTATCGATCTAGCTAAAAGCCAACAGACATGCATCGCAAACACCGAATAAAGCACACTTGGCAGGCACTGATAAAAGCTATCTAGCTGTTAACTTTAAATATGGATGGCATGCTTTAGTGAGCTTATTTGCTATGATTGATTAGACCGAGGTCACCAAAAATAGTCATTATTTAAGCAATATAGTACGAGTGCGAGTGGGGTAGGTAAGAGATATTCCCACGGGTGGTGTTCGGCCGTAGCCACGAGGCCGGAGGCCGAGTGGCGCAGGCAACAACACCCGTGGGAATATCCCTTACCTACCCCACTTGCACTCGTACTATATTGCTTTTATAAAACAATTTTATAGTCAACCAATTAACATTTAAACACGAAGTTATTGATTAAAACATGTTTATTTCGCCATTGTTTCTCCGCAACAAAAAAATAGTTCCATTGTCAACGTCTTTTGGAATTATAAGAACTTTGAATTAACGGTTATCGCTTAATTGTATCAACGTGCTATAGAATGTTTCATCGCGGAGTGATTTATTATTAGCTGTGAAAAGTCCGAGTTGGGATGTCCTGGGATATTCCAACTCATGGAACGTCTCTCGTCCAATCAGAAACAGCCAAATAATTCAATAGAACCCAATTGTTTTATAAACAAAAATAACAGACCTGCGAATGTTGGGGTGGCCCATTCAAATCAACGGAACTTTTTGGAACATTCTGAAGAGCCATATAATAATAACTACTTACTAACCGAGAGTGAGGTCATGCCGGGAAATATCAGACTGAGGCTGTAACGTATCGACCGAGCGATGACCGGCATGACCGAACGGTCGAGGTTAGTAAGTTGTTTATTATACAGCATTTTTAGCTCCTTTCATTTTGAAAATGAAAAGAAATGGTAATTGTAAATAGAAGACATGTCGTTTTGTTCAGCTCTCAAGACGCAGTTTGTTTCAGGCGTTGCCTAACAACCAATTACTTGCTAACTTCAAGTTACAATGATAAATAGAAAACGGTTCAGCTAAAATGGCTTTTTAAGAAGAAGAGTCTAGAGGAAGAATGTTGCGCATAACCCCTATTTACAGTAAAGTAACAACACAAGTGATTCAAACTATAGTAGTCTAGTCTTCATCATCACTTTCAAAAACACATCTTCGCTGCTTCTGAATTTCCTCATGGCTTTTGATGTCTTTTATTTTTATTTTTTTCCTTTGGCACATTTTCGCTGCTTCTGAATTTCCTTTGGCTTTTTTGTTTGTTTTATGTCTATCAATATCGCACATTTTTAAGATGACGTCAGAGGAGGGCAATAAGAATACTTATCAGACCGGCAGACCGGCGAGGAGGTCAATACACGGCGCGTCGGGGTGCTGTTCGCCCTGTCGGGATTTATTTTTGGATAATGACCTCCAGACAATACATTATCCCTTCTGCAGTGGCGTAACGTAGTAACGACGGGCCCAGGTGCAAGATATTATGACGGGCCCCCCTAGTGAACGCAAAAAAAAAAAAATCGTAGTGTTCCCTACTTCCGCAACCGCGTCTAAAAAAACCCGCTAATCAAAGGTGTTTGTTATCGATATAAATAGTGTTTAATGAATCAACCTTACTTATTTCAGAAGCGATGGGTGTGTACACAATGAACTAAGTCTTGTTTGACTCTCAGCAGGAACATTTCTTACCGTAAAAATATTTAGAAAAGTAATAATAATAGCGACCACTATTTACCCAAATTGTAGCCTAGTAATCCTGCCCTACCTTAATGTATGTAGGCTATAACGTGTCTTGAAATGTATATCTATCACATTAGCCGTAAGTTACCTGTTGCATGGTTGCTGACACACCACTGAGGGCAGAAGCAGCGATGCTGATCCCTGATGACTCAATGGGCTCGCGACTAGTTGACGCCCCAGGTCTAGTTAAAAAGCCGAATTGGTTTAACTATAGTGTATTGTATTGTCACATGATCAAATAGAGACAAATAGAGAACATACATATTACCCAGCAATCATCATTGCTAATCACAAAAATACCAAAGAAAATAAGAACGTATTCATTTC
>NW_024879851.1:25000-60988 GCF_900700415.2 Clupea harengus | reverse complement strand
AAAGGGGCAACTCTTTGCTGCCTTTTTCATGTGCTACCTGCCCCCCTCCCCTTCTCCCCATTCAGTCCCTTGTCCCTTTCAATTAAGGAGCAAAGCCCGCGGCAGCCCCTCAGAGCTTCTAACATTTACCCCGACTCTGGGGGCAACTGGCGACCTCCAGGAAAGGCCAAAGGAACATGGCCTTCCAGTCTTCTCATAAAAAATGTATTTCTCAAGGCTTTTGTTTTTTGTTCTTTTTTCTCCCAGGACATTTCTCTTCTCATTCTTGTCTTTTTGACAACATTTGGGTAATTGGGGACAAATGACTGAGTGCCTCGGGGGGGGCTTTGCTGTGTAATTGTTTGGTTGGAGGGGGAAGCTCAGTCATGAATGCGATGACACATTTCATAACACGGTGAGCTCAGGACCCTTTCCACTCCAATGCCAGTCTGTCGAGTGTGAAAGTTGATTCTTGTGTGCTTAATTGCTAAACAAATTTGGAACTGATAGTGAAAATCCTAAACCACGTTGGGGAGTCCTGCTTCTAGGGGGATGGGGGGGGGGGGGGGGGGCATGACATAACAAATGCGTGACAAATTCTCATTCTGGTTGACTCAATCACATCTTGGTTCCTGGATACTGACATCCATGCTAATGGGAATTAGTTGCTATAACTCTTTGTTATTACTCTGTATTTATGTCCAGCATTATGAGAATAGTCTAAATAATTACAGTGCATGAAATGCCCTGTATTGTTATTCCTAGGCTTCTTATTCTTCTTTTTATTACAGTGCATGAAATGCCCTGTATTGTTATTCCTTCGTTTCTTATACTTCTTCTTCTTATTATTCTTTGTACCGACTTCTGCACTTAATTACAGTGCATGAAATGCCCTGTATTGTTATTCCTTCGTTTCTTATACTTATTACAGTGCATGAAATGCCCTGTATTGTTATTCCTTCGTTTCTTATACTTATTACAGTGCATGAAATGCCCTGTATTGTTATTCCTTCGTTTCTTATTCTTCTTATTACAGTGCATGAAATGCCCTGTATTGTTATTCCTAGGCTTCTTATTCTTCTTATTATTATTATTCTTTGTACCGAACTTCTGCGCTTAATTCAGCTCGAACCGCTTAACTTAGAAACTTTGTTCAAACTTTGCTGCGTAGGTCTTGTAAAGGACACTTATGCTATGTATTTTTCATTTTTCTAAACTTTATACTTTTTAAAATATTAAAGAAAAACTAATACAAATTTTCCCATTCACTTACATTGGGCCATTATGACATCATAATAGGGTCATTAAACTGGCTTGCACCTGTGCTTCACTGACACCTGCGCCAAGGTTCCAAGGCTCCTCTTCTCTCTCTGTCCCTCTCAATTCAACTGTATAACTAGGAATATTATTCTTTCCTTCTTCCACTCTTCTTCTTTCCTTCTTCCACTCTTCTTTCCTTCTTCCACTCTTCTTTCTTTTTTCTTTCCTTCTTCCACTTCTTTCCTTCTTTCACTCTTCTTTCCTTTCTTCACTCTTCTTTCCTTTCTTCTTTCCTTTCTTCCACTCTTCTTTCCTTTCTTCTTTCCTTCTTTCACTCTTCTTTCCTTTCTTCTTTCCTTCTTCCACTCTTCTTTCTTTTTTCTTTCCTTCTTCCACTTCTTTCCTTCTTTCACTCTTCTTTCCTTTCTTCACTCTTCTTTCCTTTCTTCTTTCCTTTCTTCCACTCTTCTTTCCTTTCTTCTTTCCTTCTTTCACTCTTCTTTCCTTTCTTCTTTCCTTCTTCCACTTTTCTTTCCTTTCTTCACTCTTTTTTTCCTTTCTTCTTTCCTTCTTCCACTCTTCTTTCCTTTCTTCACTCTTCTTTCCTTTCTTCTTTCCTTCTTCCACTTTTCTTTCCTTTCTTCACTCTTTTTTCTTTTCTTCTTTCCTTCTTCTACTCTTCTTTCTTTCTTCCACTCTTCTTTCTTTTCTTCTTTCCTTCTTCCACTCTTCTTTCTTTCCTTCTTCCACTCGTCTTTCCTTCTTTTACGCTTCTTTCCTTCTTCCACTCTTCTTTCCTTTCACTCTTCTTTCCTTCTTCCACTCTTTCCTTCTTTCACTGCTTTCCTTCTTCCACTCTTATTTCACTCTTCTTTCCTTCTTCCACTCTTTCATTCTCTTTCCTACTTTCACTTATTCTCTCCCTCTGTAGAACCTCCATCCACTTGTTTTTTCTATCCCTCTCCAACTCCTTTTTCTCACACTCCATCTCTCTGCTTCAGTCCATTTTCTCTCAATCCTTTCCCTCTTCACTCTTTCTCGTCACTCCTGTTCACTTTTCTTTCCTTTCTTCTTATAATCACTCTGTCCATCAATTATTTATTGTCAGCTTTCTAGCAACCAGCATAGCAATCTTCAATTACCATAGCAACCACCATGTGGGAATTGATGGACAGAGTGATCTTCATGACAACCCGAGCAACCAGCACAGCAACACATACTATGACATCCCAGCAACATGAATACCCTAGCAACCAGCATAGCAACCACCTAAATTACCAGAGCACTTTCATAATGCCAACCTAGCAACCCTAATCTATCCATCCCTCTTCCGTCTCTGTCTGATTCGAAAGAATCTGCCATATACCTCAAAGTTAATATAAAGTAATTTTTTTCCTGAAATAAAATATTTAGAACTATAACACAAAGAAAGTCTTCAACATCCTGACATTATGTGGTTTAACTCAATGGTTTATGTAGACTTATTTCTATGCTCAGCTGTTTGGTCCAATTCTGTATGCTCTCTCTGAGCAGAATTGTATCGAGGGCACGCGCGCTGCCTTCCTCCCACATTGCACTGCTGTAATAGCTCACAACTGGTTGGAGACTCAAGAGATTTATAGCGTATCATTGTCATTAATATCAGAATTAATTGCGGATATTCATATCTCATTTTTGTATCACAGCCAAGGTAAGTTGTCATTTAAGTAACGTCTGAAGTTGAATGTAACGTTAATTACGTGTTTTAAAATGATTTCGATTGCTAGCTAGCATCGACGTCAAGTCAAGTCAAGTCAAATGTATTTATAAAGCACATTTAAAAACAGCTCACTCTGACGTGTGTGGCTGTCTAATGGTTTCTTAAATAATGCTAAAGTGAAGTTACATGTTACTTGTTGGCTAATTTTGGCCTGTTTTCAGGCTTAGATTTTGTTTTTGGAAAAAGGCAACGTTAGCTGCTAGTAGGTGAGAGGACGTTTGCAAGCTAGTCAGCTAACAATAATTTTCTCTGGAGACCTATAGTCATCCAATAAGTTATCTGAGGTAATGATAACGTTCAGGAAATCGTAACTTTACGTTACCAAATGTATGTAAATATCATTCAAGTACTTTTTTGTGTTGTTTAACGCAAAAATTGGTTGGACATTGCTGGAATATTATAGGTTTTATGTAGACATCTGTGAGCTAACGTCATTATTTGAGTCGTCGTCAAACAGAAGTAATGGACATCACGGTTCGGTATAACGGGGTTAAAAGCAACAAAACCCAAATGTATAAGACTATGTTTCTTGTCATTTATTTCCGCAGGTAGTAGTGGAAGCCACAGCTACGTCTTTATATGCTCTGGTTAGTTTGTTCCACCTAGTGTTATACAGTTGCTAACGGTTTATAGTTAAAGGGTTTCCCTGTGGTTCCGAAATATCAATCCCAAGTATAACTTTTATTGCTGCCTTTTAGAGCCGCTAAAACTAGTGTGCATTAGATATTAGCAATGTTTTATGTTTTAAATAGCCATATAATGACCTAGTTTTAAACAGCAATAGAACTCAAAACAAAATGCTATGATCAAACAAATGCATTTTGTTAAAAGTAGTCGGCACAAATTAATTCTTTGCAACTCTTCGCAAACTTTGCTAAATGAACGTATAGGCTACAACAAAGAATTAAAACCAATAGCCTTGCTATTGTTAATTAAATAAAGACATTAGCCTACATTAAATGTATGTATCTTTGCATTCCAAGCTCGTTAAGTTTAATAACTTGAAAATACCCTTTCATGTCCTGACCATTTTAACTGTTAACACTTTCCACGGAAGGTTTGAATAGCATCAATTATGTTTGTTAATTTCCCCCTTTGTTTACCCGCCATTTTGGAGGGGTAGGTTGATCAAATTCGCAAATCCACCCACATTTGACGAGTAGCGGGTGCTAATTTCCATCCCTGACTATTTGTATAACATGGTTGATGTTTTTCATTAGGATCTTGTAATGGTGTACAGATAAGAGTATATCTGTCTGTGTGGGTAGTGCTTTGTCGTGAACATGTTGCTTGTTAATTGAGAGATTTAAGTCTAACTAAGGATGTGCACCATTTTTTTTTATGAGGTTTGGCAGATTTGCATTTCATATAACTTGCCATGTGCCTCTGTCCCTTATTCACAGAAAAGAGAAGACTTCCTTCTTCAAGAAAGTAAGTATATCTAATACACTGATGTACTGTATCAAGAATGCATATACACACCATAGTATATTTGCCATTGTTTCACAATCCTGGGTTACTTAAAATGATTACTTGATAAAATAATATATATTTGGTATTTTTGATGGCTATACACATTTGTAATGACATATCAATATTGACTCCTATGCGCAACATTTTTGGTGTTTTAATTTGGTCAGTAGTAATTACTCAACCTGTAAAAAAAAATGCGTAACCTTGTTCCTTATAGCACATACCATAGTACATTTTCTATGATCGCATTTTCATATCAGAGGCAACTCTGTAGTGTGGCAATTTTAATGCGCTTACACATGTGGACACCAATGATCAACATCATTTATGCTTGAAATAATAAACGGTGCATTAAATTACACAGTATTGGTCATCCGTGATACTCTGATCACTTAATATCAATAAGCAAATTTGGTCTATAAGGGATGTTTATTTATTTTATGATTGTACATTAACCCTCCCAATATTTTGGCCTCTTCTACCTAGATTTGCTTGGAGATTCATGTTGGTCTGGACAAGTAAGCTCTTTGTCTAGTTTACTATATAATGTTTTGTACATTAAATACTTATAAACATTTATAGGCATTGCTTGTTTTACAAAGTGTTTGAAACTGATTTTGTATTTGTTCTGTTCTGTCTTTTAGGCCTGTTCCAGACTAATTGTGACCTCTATGCAAATAAGTCTTCCCTTTTAAATAAGTGTAAGTCAACAAGGCATACACACACCGTAATAAGCTATCCTTACCAAAGTAAATATACCACAGCTAATGTAAGTGTGAACACCATGCTGTTAAATAAAGATATTAGCCTACATTAAATTAATGTATCTTTGCATTCCATGCTCGGTAAGTGAAATAACTTGAAAATACCTTTTTATCTCCTGACCATTTGAACTGTTAACACTTTCCACAGAATGATTGAATAGCGTTAATTATGTTTGTTAATTTCCCCCTTTGTTTACCCGCCATTTTGGAGGGGTAGATTGCTCAAATTTGCAAATAGCGGGTGCTAATTTCCATCCCTGACTGGTTATATATGAGTATATCTGTTTGTGTGGGTAATGCTTTGTCGTGAAGATGTTGCTTGTTAATTGAGAGATTTTAGTCTAACTAAGGATGTGCACCGATTTTTTTTTTAATGAGGTTTGGCAGATTTGCATTTCAAGTAACTTGCCACATAAATATGTATTTTTGTCCCTTATTCACAGAAAAAAGAAGACTTCCTTTATCAAGATCTCCTTTATCAAGACCTCCTTTATCAAGACTTCCCACATCAAGACTTCCCACATCAAGACTTGGCGACCTCTTATGTGTTTGGCGACCTCTTATGTGTTTGGCGACCTCATATTCTTGGCGACCTTTTATGTTCTTGGCGACCTCAATTGTAGCTTGGCAACCTCATAGTCTTGGCGACCTCAATTGTAGCTTGGCGACCTCATAGTCTTGGCGACCTCAATTGTAGCTTGGCGACCTCATAGTCTTGGCGACCTCAATTTTAGCTTGGCGACCTCATAGTCTTGGCGACCTCAATTTTAGCTTGGCGACCTCATAGTCTTGGCGACCTCTTATTCTGAATTATCATTCTGCATTACCATTGATATAAATCAATTCTCAGTGATATAAAGTTGCAACAGAACATTTCTCATTGCTATTGATATTGTCTGTGTGTGACAGTGTGACATACATTTTCTGAACAGTGCTACATCTATTCTGAAGTTGAGAAGTTCACTACATTTTGAAGTAGACATTAAGTCAACATTCTGTTTATCATTGGTGATCAAGTACTGAAGTGTACATTGACCTAGCTACTGTTGAGTGTATTCTGATTATATTTTTTCGTAATTGTGTCCAGATCTCCATTCATTTTTTTTACCCAAGTCCAGGTATTCATTGTGACCATAAAAGAATATTGGGAAGCCATTAAACCATAAGTTATATTTGACTGAACAGTAGCCTATTTTTATATAGAATTGAAGTTGAAATTAAATAGTTTGACAAGGAACAGTAGTATTGTTTGAGAATACTGTAAAGAATCATACTGAAAATATTTGTACTGCAAGCAATAAACTGCATAATACATTCAGTTCTCATCGAATTCATTTAGTTGTAGAAGTTGTCATAGTAAAATTTGAAAGAATGGGTCGAAAGGGGAAGCGTTCTGAAGCACAGAAACGACGCTGGCGGAAGTTGGACCTCTCTGAAGTTGAAACACCAGGTCACCCTTCGTTTACCCAGGATGAGTTGAGTGAGACACAAATGCAGGTAGATGAGGTACCTTGTGCAGCCCGCATGGAGATGGAGGGTAGCGAGACCAGCATCAGCTGTGTTCAAGCATCTCATAGCCAAGGTGATGTGAGGTATGGGTGTAACAGGAGCAAGCAGTGCACTTGCAATTCCCTGACATTTCTTGCTGCTCTTCATGACCGAACTGTGCTGAACAGCACTGATCTTGACTACATCTTGCAAAAAGGTAACTTGATGTATAGTAGTGTACAGGAAAGGTTGAGCAGTGGGGACTGCATCGCACCAGGTCACTTAGCTTTTGATGAGCTTCCAGACAATGTAGAAATTCATGGACAGACCTATCATGTTGTTAAGTGCCTGTCACGATATGGATATCTGAGACAAGTTGGACCTGATGGCACAGACTTACTAAAGCTCTCTGAAAGACTGCTGTGTCTGTCTTCTGATGTAAGCCATGCATTGCTTACCATAGGCAGCCTTACAATTGCTGTATTTAGGGACGAGAGTGGTAGATATGGCTTTTTTGATCCCCATTCTAGAACACCTGATGGATTCCCTGCTGAGTATGGCACTGCTGTGATGTTGACCTTTGCCAACTTGAGTGATATGATTGGTCGACTGCTTGTATTCTGGGCCCTGGTGGAATCAGCTGCTGATGAATGGTTGTATGAGCTCATGCCATTATTGTTCACATCTGAAAACCATAGACAACAGCCAAACTCCCTAGATGAAAATGTACAGCCTCTTCAGTCTGGAGAGTATCTAGCTGCTTCACTGAATTTACCTAGTAAACGTAGCAAAGACTACAGACGTAGAATATTTGTGAAAGTACAAAACAAATTGTCGAGCAGAGAGAAAAACACAGTTTCAAAGCAGCAAAAGTATTATGAAAGGAACAAGGCAAAGAGGTTGGAGTATGAGAGAAACAGGTATGCAAACTGTATACAATACAAAAGCTATAAGAAAACATATATAACAGAACGTTACACGCAAGAACCCAATTTTAAATTGAGACAAAAATTATATGTCAACAGCCATTATTCCCATGATCTGAATTATCGCACAAAGCAGAAAGCATACATAAAGCGCCGTTACTCCCATGATATGAATTTCAGATTGAGGCAACAGGCTTACATGCAGCACCGTTACTCCCATGATATGAATTTCAGATTGAGGCAACAGGCTTACATGCAGCAGTGTTACTCCCATGATATGAATTACAGACTGAGGAAACAGGCTAATATGCAGCAGCGTTACTCCCAGGATATGAATTTCAGACTGAGGAAAAAGACTTACATACAGCAGCGTTACCTGCAAGATGTAAATTTTCGTTCAAGGCAGAAGTCGTCCATGAGATGCCATTATGCATGCAACACCATGTACAGACAGACACAGAGAGAAAACTACACTAATAGGTACAGAAATGACCCATACTTCAGGCATTATCGTTCTCTACAGAAAAAGAAGTATGCACATGTCAATACAAATTTCCAGAGAATCCTTCACAAAATGCGATGTGCTTTACAAATACAGCACAAGTATCATCACTACAATCTTAAACGCCTGTCTGGACTACAATCAGACCGAGAGATTGAACAAGAGTCCATGTCAACAGAAAGCGCCCTTTTGCAGGAAGCCATTGCATCCTTTCAAATGGAAATAAAGAATGGACCTACTTATGTTTGCACAGTTTGTCACAGAGCTTTGTTTCATAATCAGGTAAAGAAATGCAACCATGACAGTTATAAAAGGAATATAGATATGATTGGTAGATGTTTAACAGGGAAGTACGTACACAAATGCAGGCGTGACTGCAAAACACTTGAATCATGTTGTGCCCCTGAAGAGAAGAGAGAGTGGATTTGTCATAGCTGTCATGAGAATTTGAAGATGGGGGAAATACCGTCCATTGCTGTTATGAATATGCTACACCTATCACCAATTCCTCCCGAGCTCAGTGATCTGAATATACTTGAGAGGCACATAATAGCACGATACATACCATTTGCTAAAATAATCAGTCTTCCTAAAGGCCAGCAGAAGTTAATACATGGTGGGGTTGTGTGTGTCCCTTCAGAGGTGGAATCAACAGTCAATGCATTGCCCAGACCCAGTAGCCAGTCTCAGCTTTTGAAAGTGAAGTTGAAAAGAAGAATGAATTATACAGGGCATTACCAGTTCCAAACAATTGATATGAACAAAGTACTGAGTGCCTTATCAAAACTGAAAGAGATACATTCAGAGTATAAGGACATAACTATAAGGGATGATATACCAGCTTTTGAAGATCCAATGAATAGCTTGGCAGATGAGAGTCACATTAATGATGACATTCGTGCAGATATTGCAGATGCAACTAATCTAATTGAGACTGACACATGGGATGAGTGTGACATGACAGACACAGGAGGACACTCAGGGACGAACAGTGCATGCAATCAGCCAAACAATGAAAACCCTGAGTTAAATGATGCCCAGGATTCACCTGACACTGAGCAGGACACTAATCAGCAGAATGGTGGATGCTCAATAGATTCATGCTTACAGCCATCTGATATTGCACAGGAAATGATAACATTTGGTGAGGGTATATTCAGTGTGGCTCCAGCTCAGGGAAACAAACCAGTGAGTTTTTTCAGAGTTCCCAAACTAGAGGCAATGGCTTTCCCTGTGCAGTTCCCCACCGGAATGAACACTTTGGATGTAACACAGAGACTCAGGAAATTAACCCCAAGCAGATATTTCAATGCACGTCTTTTTTCTGCTGACAATCGTTTTGCTCTAGACTCCAATTACATTTTCTTTGCACAATTTATCACAGAAATGTACTTAGCAAATTCTAGTATGTCTATACAACTCCGTAAAGGGAAACCTATGACCAGAGATGGGCGCAAAATAACTGCAAAAATGCTACAAGACAAACGTGAAGTGGAAAAACTGGTACGCAACAAAGATGCCACTCGATTCATGCAGCCTTTGAGAGGAACACCTGCCTACTGGGAAAAAACCCTCAGAGACCTCTTTGCAATGCTTCGACAGCTAGGCACCCCAACATTTTTCTGTACATTTAGTGCTGCAGAAATGAGATGGCCAGAGGTCATACAAACAATAAAGGCACAACGAGGTGAGCAGGTAGACGTTTCTGAGCTTGACTGGGCTGCCAAGTGTGAGATTTTACGGAGTAATCCTGTCACCACCATGCGCATGTTTGACAAACGTGTTGATGCACTGCTGAGACACCTACTCTTATCACCTGCTCAGCCCATTGGTGAGGTCATAGACTACTTTTTTCGGGTGGAGTATCAGGCTAGAGGATCGCCACATATACATCTTTTGGCCTGGTGTCAGAATGCACCTGTATTTGAGGAGGACCCAGATGAGAAAGTGTGTGAGTTTGTGGATAAGTACATAACATGTCAGCTGCCTGACCCAAACACAGATCCCGAGCTTTTCAAAATTGTCACAGAGGTGCAAACCCACAGCAAACGACACTCGAAGTCATGTAAGAAAGGAAATAAGCACTGTCGATTTGGATTTCCTAAACAACCTGTAGAGAATACATTTATAACACGACAAATGCCAGAAGAAATCAGAGATGGATCTGAAGATGAATCAAACCATGGTCCTTCTTTCATGACTCCTGAAGAGGCCAAAAAAAAACTGAAGTCTGTATGGGAACTGCTTAATAAGCCAACAACATCATTTGAAAGTATCCCTGAGCTACTCACACAATGCAGTTTGAGCTATGAGGAATACCTAAACTGTATCACTTCATTAACAACGTCCAGTGTGTTAGTGATGAAACGTCAACCAAAGGACTGCTGGATAAATGGCTACAACAAACATTTGTTAAGGGCATGGAATGCAAACATAGATATTCAGTACATCCTGAACCCTTACTCCTGTATAATGTACATTTTATCATATATCTCTAAAGCTGAACATGAGATGAGTGACTATCTGAAAAGGGTTGTGACTGACACTTCTCGTTCCACTACATCTGATTGTGATGAAATGAAACAGATCATGCAGGCATATTCCAAAAATAGAGAGGTCAGTGTCCAAGAGGCTGTTGCACGAGTCTGTAGCTTGAAACTGAAATCTTGTTCTCGAAGTGTAATATTTATACCCACTGATGACAATGCTTTGAAAATGAGCCTCCCTTTAAGGTACATGAATAACAGAATTCCTGAGTCAGAGAATGTTTGGATGTCCGGAATGGCAGACAAATACAAAAACAGACCTGATACACCAGAGTTTGCAGCAATGTGCATGGCAGAATTTGCTTCCACCTACAGAGTGGTGTATGGGAGACAAAAAGAAAGCAGTAGAGCTTTACCACTTCAAAATGAAATGGGGTTTATTCAGAAGCGAACCCACGGAAAGCCTGCTATCATCAGATATGCCAGATTTTCTGAGAAGAAATCTCCAGAAAAATTCTATGGAACATTGCTCAAACTTTACCTGCCTTACCATTCAGATTCACAGTTGAAACCTACAGGTTTTACAACATATGAGTCGTTTTATGCATGTGGTTCTGTGAGGCTTCCTGGAAGAGACTTTAATGAGAGAGTATTTTCTATTGTCAAGGAGAACAGGTCACAATTTGAAAAGAATAACGAAGCTATAGAGAAAGCCATTGAGAACTTGGAAGAAAATGGACCTATGGAGGATGCATGGACGACACTTGCACCTGAGACAGAGGTTCTTCGGCTTGAGTGCATTTCAGAGCGTGAGGAAATAAATCCAGAGGAACTTAATGAACAGGATGAAATTCCTGAATATAGTCACACAAGGAGAGAAAGTGCTGCACCAATGTTTGAGGCTCCTCAAATAGACCCCACTGTTATGCGGAAAATGTATCAGAATTTAAATCAAACGCAGGCTTCAATCTTCTATACAGTGCGCAAGTGGTGCATAAGACGTGTGTGTGGACAGAGTGCCGATCAGTTTTTTTACTTTGTTACCGGTGGAGCTGGTACTGGCAAATCACACCTTATCAAGTGCATCTACACAGAGGCATCAAAGATACTTCGTAGGTTGCCCCGTATTACAGAGGAAAGAGACATGTCCATGCCCACTGTCCTTCTCACAGCATTTACTGGCACAGCAGCATTCAACATATCAGGCAAGACACTGCACTCGGTCTTGAAACTGCCAAGAAGCCTTAAGCCACCTTACCAGTGCATTGGAAATCGTCTAGATGAAGTGAGAGCAACCTTGTCCAATGCTGAGATAATTATTATTGATGAAGTGTCCATGGTATCAAAACCACTGTTTACATATGTCAATTGGAGGCTGCAAGAGATCAAAGGTAGCAAAAAACCTTTTGGAGGAATGTCTGTTTTAGCAGTGGGTGACTTCTATCAGCTGCCACCTCCAGGTAAAGCAAAACCTCTCTGTGTATTTGAGGATCATGTTCTTGATTTCTGGCAGGATCAGTTCCAAGTAATCACTCTCACAGAAATCATGCGCCAGAAAGATGATGTGGCATTTGCTGAGTTGCTTAACAGGATAAGAGTGAAACGCAAGGGAGAAGCATTATCTAAACCAGATAGAGCTTTACTTGCACAGGCCATGTATCAAGTTGAGGACTGTCCCAAGGATCTCCTGCATGTTTTTGCCACAAATAAAGAGGTAGACAAACATAATGCAAACACCATATCTGCTCTACACTCTGAACTGGTCAATGTTGATGCACATGACTATAGAAAAGATCTCCAAACTGGTCGCATGGAAAGACAGATAGCACCCTTTGAAGGACGTAA
This sequence comes from Clupea harengus, assembly GCF_900700415.2. Classification (NCBI taxonomy): domain Eukaryota; kingdom Metazoa; phylum Chordata; class Actinopteri; order Clupeiformes; family Clupeidae; genus Clupea; species Clupea harengus. The sequence continues at coordinate 48,506 of NW_024879851.1, read as the reverse complement.
AGGTGATCTACCTGACAGATTACAAGTTGCTGAGGGAGCCCGTGTGATGCTCATCAGAAACATAGATGTGGAAGATGGACTGGTGAATGGCTCATTTGGAAAGATTTGTGAAATTGTTTATCATGTCCAAGGTAGCAAAACAGTTGTAAAGCTGCTTGGTGTCGAACTAGACAATCCCAATGCAGGGCAGAGACATCGCAACCAGGTACCAGGAGGGCCAGATAACTTGGTTTATATAGAAAGAGTGGAGGAACCTCTGAGTAAAAAAGGAGTGGTTCGTCACCAGTTTCCCATGAAACTTGCCTTTGGTTGCACAGCACATAAATGTCAAGGAATGACAACAGCTTCCGCAGTGGTCTCATTAAACCGCATTTTTGAACCAGGTATGGCATATGTTGGTCTCAGTAGAACCACCTCACTGCAAGGACTGCACATAATTGATTTTGATGAGGACAAAATATATTCTGATCCAGAAATCACAACTTCTCTGGAAAATATGCAAAAAGCTGAATTTGAAAATGCTATGCCCCTTCTTCACTGTCTCTCCAATTCATCACCATCTCTGACACTGATTCACCATAACACAGAGGGATTGTCAGCCCATGTTGATGATGTCAAGAAACACCATGAAATGTGTTTTGCAGATATTTTGTGTTTCACTGAAACACACCTATTCGGCACCTTTGTCCCAGAAAATCTCCAGTTGGAAAATTATCATATGTTTAAGCGCAACAGGCATGTCTCATATTCATCTCATTCTCATCTATCAAACAGGAATGGTGGCGGAGTTGCTGTGTTTGTAAAAAGCCATGTTCAAGCTCATCACATGCAATACATACAGGGTGTGACTGACCTCGAATTCCTGGTATTAAAAGTGGTAGCCCCAGTTCAGGTACTAATGGCAGTGATTTACAGACCACCAGATTACAACACAAACCTATTTTTGCCAAATCTCTGTCACCTATTGGACTCTTTACATGTTATTGCTGATAGTGCAATTGTTGTATGTGGGGATTTTAATGAGGACTTATTGGGTTATGGAAGGAAACCCATCTTTGAGTTGTTCCAGTCTAGAGGTTATACACATCTCATTAACACTTCCACCACAGATAAGAATACATTGTTGGACAATATCTTCATTTCTGATCTGCAACACTGTGCAAATTCAGGTGTTCTACAAACATATTACAGTTATCACAATCCTGTGTTTTGTATTCTAACTTAAATGATCTATCTCAGTCCTATTTACACTGCTGTAACCGATTATATCAACTTCAGAATGACAAAAACCTTATGACTTTGCCTGTTTGGCATTATGGTAATGTTCTTATCACCTTCCTAGTCTTACACTCTCACTATGTCTCTATCTTTCAATCTATCAGACTTTACACACCTCTCCTGTTGATTTCTGACCTCCTTACCTTTTGTCTCTCTCTGGGGGCCTCGAATTGTGTTAAATGTCTAAAATGGTTAAATGTTTAAAATGGTTAACTTTTGCATTGTATGCACTGGTATTTCCTTCAGGAAATGCATATGCCAATTCAAAGGCACCTGTCGATTAAGGATCCGTATATCTGCTGGGATCGGTGGTAAAACCAGAAGCGAGTGCGTCATTCCGGTCTCTGTTTAGGTAAAACTTGTCATCTGACCAGAACGGGAAATTACAATACGTTTGATTGGCCAATACCAGGACCTTTCTTTTGTCCTTGAGCTAAGATATCGTTTGCCTGATTTTTAATGATGCTTCAAGTTTAAACACTGCTGTTGAAGTTCAAGTTCAAGATTAATAGCAATTGAATGACACTTGAGTTGATGTAATCTCTAGCGGTAAAAACATGTAAATGTAAATAATATGAGTGATTGATGACACACACAATTGATGGGTTTTTGTAAAAAGTTTAGTTAATTGGTTGTCTTTATTTACAGTATCTTACGTGAGCTAACTAGCTAGCTAGCTACGTATATGGTGTTTGGTAAGCTCAAGCTAGAGCACTCTCACAAACACGCACACACACACACACACACACACACACACACACACATTCACACAATCAATGTTTTTTTTACACCTGGGGTTCGATGCGGCTTGCTTTTTGTCGTTGTTGTTGTCTTTACTGGTTTTTTGTAAGGGGACAGGTAAGTGTTGTTCTCTATCCATTTTCCCCTTCAAAATTATGTTCTATGTATGTCCCTGTGAAGTTTGTATGTCTTTGTCACATAAATACACATTTGTCAAATAAAAGTATGTAAGCATGCTTTGCTTTTTCATTAACCTTGTCTTCTGTCTTGTCCTGTCTCACTAACACCCCACCCATGACCTGTACCTTGACGTGGTGAGTGGGCTTTCAACTAAACAGGTCTTGCTTTGAATGGTGTTAGTTAGCAGGTTTTTAAAACAAGTATATGCTTTGCAATTTTTTTTTATATTTTCGCAGGTCTACAGAATTTAACACATCAAGACTCAATACATTTTGACTGACCACAGCATACAGAGACCCTCCACCTGAAGAATGACACCTATCTTCCTGCAATCACCCGACACTAAATGTCTAAATGTCTTACATCAAAAAAAATTAAAATAAAAATCCTGTACACTGACATAGTTCTGCAATGTTGTCTATTGAATTGTAGTTAAATTCTCTTCCACTCTTCTTTCCTTCTTTCACTTTTCTTCTGTCCTTCTTCCACTCTTCTTTCCTTTCTTCACTCTTCTTTCTTTTCTTCTTTCCTTCTTCCACTCTTCTTTCCTTCCTTCTTTCCTTCTTCCACTCTTCTTTCCTTTCTTCACTCTTCTTTCCTTCTTCCACTCTTCTTTACTTCTTCCACTCTTCTTTCCTTCTTCCACTCTTCTTTCCTTCTTTCAATCTTCTTTCTTTTCTTCTTTCCTTCTTCCACTCTTCTTTCCTTATTTCACTCTTCTTTCCTTCTTTCCTTTTTTCACTTTTCTTTTTTTTCTTCTCTCCTTCTTCCACTCTTCTTTCCTTCTTCCACTCTTCTTTCCTTTCTTCTTTCCCTTCTTTCTTTTCTTCTTTCCTTCTTCCACTCTTCTTTCCTAGCTTCACTCTTCTTTAATTTCTTCATTCTTTTCTTCTTTCCTTCTTCCACTCTTCCTTCCTTCTTCAACTCTTCTTTTCTTCTTCCACTCTTCTTTCTTTTCTTCACTCTTCTTTGCTTTCTTCTTTTCTTCTTTTACTCTTCTTTCTTTTCTTCTTTCCTTTCTTCACTCTTCTTGCCTTTATTCTTTCCTTCTTCCACTCTTCTTTCCTTTTACTCTTCTTTCCTTTCTTCTTTCCTTCTTTCACTCTTCTTTCTTTTCTTCTTCCTTTCTTAACTTTTGCATTTCATGCACTGGTATTTCCTTCAGGAAATGCATTTTCTAGTTATTATTCTTTGTACCGAACTTCTGCGCTTAATTCAGCTCGAACCGCTTAACTTAGAAACTTTGTTCAAACTTTGCTGCGTAGGTCTTGTAAAGGACACTTATGCTATGTATTTTTCATTTTTCTAAACTTTATACTTTTTAAAATATTAAATAAAAACTAATACAATTTCTCCTATTGACTTACATTGGGCCATTATGACATCATAATAGGGTCATTAAACTGGCTTGCACCTGTGCTTCACTGACACCTGCACCAAGGTTCCAAGGCTCCTCTTCTCTCTGTCCCTCTCCATTCAACTGTATAACTAGGAATACTAATAGACACCTTCCATACTCTACTTTTTGTTCTCTCCATCTTTCTCTCTATCCCTCTGTCTACTTTCTCTCAAACTCCATCTCTCTGCTTCACTCAATTTTCTCTCCTTTCTTCGTTCCTTCTTCCACTCTTCTTTCCTTCTTCCACTCTTCTTTCCTTTCTTCTTTCACTCTTCTTTCTTTTCTTCTTTCCTTCTTCCACTCTTCTTTCCTTTCTTCACTCTTCTTTCCTTTCTTCTTTCCTTCTTTCACTCTTCTTTCTTTTCTTCTTTCCTTCTTCCACTCTTCTTTCCTTCCTTCACTCTTCTTTCTTTTCTTCTTTCCTTCTTCCACTCTTCTTTCCTTTCTTCCACTCTTCTTTCCTTTCTTCACTCTTCTTTCTTTTCTTCTTTCCTTCTTCCACTCTTCCTTCCTTCTTCAACTCTTCTTTCCTTTCTTCACTCTTCTTTCCTTCTTCCACTCTTCCTTCCTTCTTCAACTCTTCTTTTCTTCTTCCACTCTTCTTTCCTTTCTTCACTCTTCTTTGCTTTCTTCTTTCCTTCTTTCACTCTTCTTTCTTTTCTTCTTTCCTTTCTTCACTCTTCTTTCCTTTATTCTTTCCTTCTTCCACTCTTCTTTCCTTTCTTCTTTCCTTCTTTCACTCTTCTTTCTTTTCTTCTTCCTTTCTTAACTTTTGTATTTCATGCACTGGTATTTCCTTCAGGAAATGCATTTTCTAGTTCTTCTTCTTCTTATTATTATTATTCTCTTTACCGAACTTCTGCGCTTAATTCAGCTCGAACCGCTTAACTTAAAAACTTCGTTCAAACTTTGGCGCGTAGGTCTTGTAAAGGACACTTATGCTATGTATTTTTCATTTTTCTAAACTTTATACTTTTTAAAATATTAAATAAAAACTAATACAATTTCTCCCATTGACTTACATTGGGCCATTATGACATCATAATAGGGTCTTTAAACTGGCTTGCACCTGTGCTTCACTGACACTTGCGCCAAGGTTCCAAGGCTCCTCTTCTCTCTGTCCCTCTCCATTCAACTGTATAACTAGGAATATTATTCTTTCCTTCTTCCACTCTTCTTCTTTCATTCTTCCACTCTTCTTTCCTTCTTCCACTCTCCTTTCCTTTCTTCTTTCCTTCTTCCACTCTTCTTTCCTTCTTCTACTCTTCTTTTCTTTCTTCACTCTTCTTTCCTTCTTCCACTCTTCTTTCCTTCTTCTACTCTTCTTTTCTTTCTTCACTCTTCTTTCCTTCTTCTTTCTTTTCTTCTTTCCTTTCTTCACTCTTCTTTCCTTTCTTCTTTCCTTCTTCCACTCTTCTTTCCTTCTTCTACTCTTCTTTTCTTTCTTCACTCTTCTTTCCTTCTTCCACTCTTCTTTCCTTTCTTCTTTCCTTCTTCCACTCTTCTTTCCTTCTTTCTCTCTTCTTTCTTTTCTTCTTTCCTTCTTCCACTCTTCTTCCACTCTTATTTCCTTCTTTCACTCTTCTTTCTTTTCTTCTTTCCTTCTTCCACTCTTTTTTCCTTCTTTCACTCTTCTTTCCTTCTTTCACTTTTCTTTTTTTTTCTTCTTTCCTTCTTCCACTCTTCTTTTCTTTCTTCACTCTTCTTTCTTTTCTTCTTTCCTTCTTCCCTTCTTCTTTCCTTCTTCGACTCTTCTTTCCTTTCTTCTTTCCTTTCTTTACTCTTCTTTCCTTTCTTATTTCCTTCTTTCACTCTTCTTTCTTTTCTTCTTCCTTTCTTAACTTTTGCATTTCATGCACTGGTATTTCCTTCAGGAAATGCATTTTCTAGTTCTTCTTCTACTTCTTATTATTCTTTTTACCGACTTCTGCGCTTAATTCAGCTCGATTTTCCTTCTTTCCTTCTTCCACTCTTCTTTCCTTCTTCCACTCTTCTTTCCTTTCTTCACTCTTCTTTTCTTTCTTCTTTCCTTCTTCCACTCTTCTTTCCTTCTTCACTCTTCTTTTCTTTATTCTTTCCTTCTTCCACTCTTCTTTCCTTTCTTCTTTCCTTCTTCCACTCTTCTTTCCTTCTTCCTCTCTTCTTTCCTTCTTTTTCTCTTATTTCCTTCTTTTTCTCTTATTTCCTTTCTTCTTTCCTTCTTCCACTCTCCTTTCCTTTCTTCTTTCCTTCTTCCACTATTCTTTCCTTCTTCTACTCTTCTTTCCTTTCTTCACTCTTCTTTCCTTCTTCCACTCTTCTTTCCTTCTTTTACTCTTCTTTCCTTTCTTCTTTGCTTCTTCACTCTTCTTTCTTTATTTCTTCCCTTCTTAACTTTTGCATTTCATGCACTGGTATTTCCTTCAGGAAATGCATTTTCTAGTTTAAATTAAATTCCCACAACAATAACATTAAACATATTTTCAGAGCATATTTCAAAGATGGAGTACAACATGAAAAATTGAACAATATAATGAAGGTTTCTGTTGATGAAATGTATGCAAATGTTAGGACATCCTATTGTTTGCCAATGTCACTATGGCCATGTGAATCCTTATAAACAGCCTGAGTTTTGTTTGATTGAACAATGATGACTTATATCATGTGCATCAACGTGACATCAAGTGTATCCTCAGAGTGTCTGACACTTATTCAAAGAACACATATTGCTCTCCCTGTTTCAAGTTTGGCTTGACGTCAGACAACACAGAATCCAAGGGATAGATATCCACTCCAAGGCCATATTTTGAAGTAAAATTATAGTTTTCTTTGGGGGTTTTTTCACCGACAAGAAAATTAATGTTAAATTTTGTTAGTAGTTGGGTATTTTTAAACTCATTTCACTGAATACATCACCTACTTAACAACAAGTCATCAATATGACATGAGTTTCACATAAGTGCATCCTGTGAGTGTGAAAAGATATGCAAAGAATCCATATTGCTCACCCACCCAGATTTAGAACCTGTCAGATGTGACGTCATCCTCATGCTCCAGGGTGACACACAGTGGTAAATTATGGCATTGGCTGGAACGTTCAGGAACTGCCTGGAACTTCAAGAGGCAGGATATAAAGCTGGGAGAGCTCACTGTGCTGAAGCAGAAGAAACAAATCCAAGGCTACGCCAAGAGCAGTAACCACAGCAAGAACTACCAACTCTCAACTCTGAAAATGCTGAGCCTACATGGATTCCAGCCCTCCCTCAGCCCCTATGTGGACTTCTACTGGCCCGTCCGCAGTCTCTGGCCACAGGTCCGACCTCTGGACACTCACAGAGATCTCATGCTGAGAAACATGGAGGATATGAAGAGCAGTTTGGAGCTCCTGAAGAATCTTCAGCACCAGATCTTCCAGGAGATTGACCAAATCCCAGCTTCAGGGGAGGTTCATCCACTTCCTTGCAATCTAGAGAAGAAGGGAGATGGTTTTGCTCTAACACTGGACACTAAAGACTTTTCTCCTGAAGAGCTCTCAGTCAAGCAGGTGGGCAACAAGCTACAAGTGAGCGGCAAATCTGAGAAGAATCATGGCGATGGAAAAGGCTCCTACTCCTACAGGATCCAGGCGTTCAGGAGGGAGTTTGATCTCCCAGACGGGGTGAATCCTGAGGCGGTGACCTGCAGTCTGTCTGATGGAAAGCTTCACATTGAAGCAGCAGGGAAACAGACTCCTGCCATCTCAGAGAGGGTAGTGCCCATCGACTGCAAGACGGCAGAATCGACACAAGAGTCTGAGAAGATAACGAAAGAGGACAACACCACAGACACAGAAAAGATCCAACAGTGAACACAATGTTGAAAATAGACTCTATATTCTTTTCTTATTATTAAAAAAGATGTACTTTTTGAAAGTTATTAAGTTACTTATTGTGATTCTATGACGCCAAATGTAACGATTGTTTTTATATGTGGAAAAGAAGACTATATTCCTTCTTGATTAAAAAAGCTGGACTCTTAAAATGTTATTCTATTTCTTATTGTGATTTCTTAAGGCGAGATGTAATGCAATTTATGTTAAAATGTTGTTGTTTTTTACAGACAAATAAAATTATATCACTTTACGCAAGAGAATGAACCTGTTTTTAATGAATGACCATCATGAATCTGTACTTGTGTGTCTGTTCATAGTGAAAGAGTGTGAACAGGAAAACCTAAAATGAATACAATTTCAGAAAAATCACAAGGCCTGAGAGAGGACAAAAACAAACAGTTTACATTTTCTGTTTTGAGTAATTGAGCAATATTGAGACGGAGCACATCGTAACCACAAGTTCAGGATCATTCAATGTAATTCTACAGAAAAACACATGAAGGACTTACAGAATTAAATCGATGTCCACGCTAACAACGGCATAAATTCAAAGGAAAATCTCTGAAGCATGAAACTGTACGGTAACTGATGTAATAGAAGTTCATTAGTGTTGTTTATTTCTCTTAGCAAAGGGGAAGGAAAATAATTCTCCCTGTTTCAAGTTTGGTTTGACGTCAGAAATGACATCCATCCGAGGGATAGATATCCACTCCAAGGGAGAATTTTGGAAAAAAATATATTTATTTTAATTTGTTCTTTACATCAACAAGACAGTTAATGTTAAGTTTTGTTAAATCCACATAACCTAACTTAACAACAATTGAAATAGCATATTATATTGTTTCATGGAGTACAAAATGAACGAACATATCAGTGTGCGTATAGCAATACGTTGAACATATCTATTTTGACAAACATAAACACTTGATGAAATATATGTATGTGTTGGGAGAGCACAGTTTGCAGATTTCACTATGGTTATGCTTATTGATAGCCTGAGTATTTTTAAACTCATTTCACTGAATACATCACCTACTTAACAACGAGTCATCAATATGACATCAATTTCACGTTAGTCTATCTTCTGAGTGTGAAAAGATATGCAAAGAATCCATATTGCTCACCCCACCCAGATTTAGAACCTGTCAGATGTGACGTCATCCTCATGCTCCAGGGTGACACACAGTGGTCAATTATGGCATTGGCTGGAACGTTCATGAACTGCCTGGAACTTCAAGAGGCAGGATATAAAGCTGGGAGAGCTCACTGTGCTCAAGCAGAACAGACAAATCCAAGGCAACGCTAAGAGCAGTAACCACAGCAAGAACTACCAACTCTCAACTCTGAAAATGCTGAGCCTACATGGATTCCAGCCCTCCCTCAGCCAGGACTTCTACTGGCCCGTCCGCAGTCTCTGGCCACAGGTCCCACCTCTGGACACTCACAGAGATCTCATGCTGAGAAACATGGAGGATATGAAGAGCGGTTTGGAGCTCCTGCAGAATCTTCAGCACCAGATCTTCCAGGAGATTGACCAAATCCCATCTTCAGGGGAGGTTCATCCACTTCTTGGCAGTCTAGAGAAGAAGGGAGATGGTTTTGCTCTAACACTGGACACTAAAGACTTTTCTCCTGAAGAGCTCTCAGTCAAGCAGGTGGGCAACAAGCTACAAGTGAGCGGCAAATCTGAGAAGAAGCATGACGATGGAAAAGGCTCCTACTCCTACAGGGTCCAGGCGTTCAGGAGGGAGTTTGATCTCCCAGACGGGGTGAATCCTGAGGCGGTGACCTGCAGTCTGTCTGATGGAAAGCTTCACATTGAAGCAGCAGGGAAACAGACTCCTGCCATCTCAGAGAGGGTAGTGCCCATCAACTGCAAGACGGCAGAATCGACACAAGAGTCTGAGAAGATGACGAAAGAGGACAACACCACAGACACAGAAAAGATCCAACAGTGAACACAATGTTGAAAAAAAGACTATATTCCTTCTTTATTATTAAAAAAGATGTACTTTTTGAAAGTTATTACTCATTGTGATTCTATGACGCCAAATGTAACGATTGTTTTGATATGTGGAAAAGAAGACTATATTCCTTCTTGATTAAAAAAGCTGGACTCTTAAAATGTTATTCCATTTCTTATTGTGATTTCTTAAGGCGATATGTAACAAATCTTTTTCAATTCATCAATTCATGTTCATGATGTTTTTTTTTTACAGAAAAATAAAATGATATCACTTAACGCATGAAAATGAACCTGTTTTTAATGAATAACCATCATGACTCTTTACTTGTGTGTCTGTTCATAGTGAAAGAGTGTGAACAGCAAAACCTAAAGTGAATACAATTTCAGAAAAATCACAAGGCCTGACAGAGGACAAAAACTTTTTTAATGTAAATAATTCATGTGCAAGAGGATTTTTTAAAGACTAATAAAGTATAACAGTTAATGCAAGATAATTTCAATTAATTTCAATTCCAGTTTTATAACGGCAAAACAATAAAATTGTCTTAAGACGCTTTCCAGAGCTCAGGGCCTGAACCCTGAGAATGAACATGTTTGTACTGAACAACTACCACGGCGCTTTACACTTGGAAATGGACGACGCTCCTTCTGTTCTAGGGTCTGTGCATTCAGAGCTCCTTCTGTTCTAGGGTCTAGGCATTCAGAGCTCCTTCTGTTCTAGGGTCTAGGCATTCAGAGCTCCTTCTGTTCTAGGGTCTAGGCATTCAGAGCTCCTTCTGTTCTAGGGTCTACTCTAGGGTCTAGGCATTCAGAGCTCCTACTGTTCTACGGTCTAGGCATTCAGAGCTCCTTAGGTTCTAGGTTCTAGGCATTCAGAGTGGAGTTTAATCTTCCAGGGCTGAATCCTGAGACTCTGACATACAGTCTGTCTAATGGAGGTCTTCAAGACAGCAACATTACTGATGACTGAATCACCTCTTATTGCAAGTCCATAGATACAAATCTAATTATTAAGTGCACATAATTATTGTGCAATGTCTCATTTTATAACCACATTAACTCTATTATAGAAGTAATAGACATAGTTCCTTACATATAAGATTCAAAGTTTTGGATGGAGGGCCCAAAAAGAAAAAGTTGGGCTTCAAACAATGTCCAGCCCTGATATGCAACAAACAAAAAATGATTGGTCTCACCCAAAAAACTCCTCCTCTCTTGCAAAAAAAGGTAAAAAAATCAAAGTATCGTACATTCCAATGATTCCCCCAAATAGGAAAAACTGGAGGATTTCCGTAACGAGCCTGTGGCCAGTTCACGGTGTACATCCTCTCCAGGACAAGTGGGAACTATATGTGGTTTTATGTCTCCTTCACATGACCATAAGCCATGAAAATTAATGTATAGGTGATACCAAAACTAGTTCCAAACAAAAACATCCCTCAGAAAGTAGTCAATTCTTCAATTCCCCAAAAAACTTGGCCTTCACAGAATGCAAGTCGTCTTTGGAGTAAGTACCAGCACACACACACACACGCACGCACGCACGCACGCACGCACGCACGCACGCACGCACACACAGACACACACGCACAGGCACAGACACACAGACACAGTGGGAGGATGTTTGGAGAGGAGAAAGAAAGGGCAATTGGATCCCTGTCTGTCTTTTAAATGTTTCTCCCATAAGAGTTGCACAAAAGGCACTGGTTAGATTTAAACTGATAGATTTAAACTGGTTAGATTTAAACTGATAGAACAAAACTGTCTTTCCCAGCAGCATTATGACCTTAACCATTAATGAACTGGTTCATCTGACTCCACAGTCCATCCTACTCTTACTTCCTGGTTTCTGTTCTCCCTAATCATTTCTGAACATCAGAACGCTCGTAATAAATACTGTTATCGATGCAACTCCACAAATGTAGACAACAATGTTAAAGGACTGGTTTCTGTTTTCCCTAATCATTTCTGAACATCAGAACGCTCGTAATAAATACTGTTATCGATGCAACTCCATGTAGACAGCAATGTTAAAGGACTGGATCAGGAGCCCACAAACCAAACAAAAAAGCTCCCAAATACTCACAAACACAAGTCTAACCAACTCAAACACCAACCACACACACTGGTAAACCAGCCATAGGAGAGAGGAGATGAGCCACCACACACACATGAACACACACTCCACCAGCAGCCAGAGCCATCGTACAGGGGCCAGGAGAAGGAACAGAAGTCCTGGAGGGTCAGCTGCCTGAAACTGAAAGTACATTGTAAAATAAGAGACGTAAACAAACAATTTCTGCACACATCTCCTTGAGATTTCATTGTATTTTAAAGTGTCTTATATCCATAAAATCCATTATTATTTATTATTATTATGTTGCAACTATTAAATGTACAGGGAACTATACTAATACAAATACATTCTCACGACATAGCCTACATGTGAAAAGGGCAGACACATTTGTGAAGAGAAGGGGGGGGGGGGGTCACCTGGTCTGCATGTTCAGGTTGAGACGAGTCTGACAAAGACTGAGAGTCTTGATGGATCTGGTCTGTATTTTGTAGCCGTAACAAAGCTGTGCAGATGGAGGATTTAAATAGGGTTTCATTCTTTAAAGTATTTAACAGAATAATATGAGTTTAACTGAATTTTTACAACATATCTCCAATTGTACAAGATTGATTTAAATGTAGTGAAATCTAAAGCAAAGACAAAACAAAAGTCAGAGAGAGAGGGAGAGAGAGAGAGAGAGAGAGAGAGAGAGAGAGAGAGAGAGGGAGGAAGACACTCACAGAACACAGAAATGAACAGCAGCAGTAAAATGACTAGAAGAGTCCCATAATAGTCTTGTCTTCCTGGCTGCACTCCTGCTGTTAAAGGTTGGCGTATGTTCTAGTAAAGTAAACACAACATTAACAAGCTGGATAATCACCGTTGTATAAAAAAACTATTTCACAATAGTCTACCTGTTTCATAAACAGTTGTAGATGCATTGGTGACCATTATGGTGCGTTCGAGACAACTCGGAACTCCAACTCGACTTGAAATTTCGGTTCCGACTTTGAAGTCGGGGTGGATTTAATTGGCCCGAGTTTGCAATGACTCGAATTTTTTCGATTTCCGAGTTGTCTGGGACGCAGCATAGGCCTACACTTCTAATGAGTTGACACGATAGCCATCTAATGTGACAAAAAATAGTCCGAAGGTTTATAGACTGGTCTTCGTTCATCGTACTACGCACCAGGGTATTTCCATTTTGTCGATATGCTTCTACAATATTCTGGAGTCTGAAGTTTCTCACAATCTCTCTTCTATCTGGACAGGTTCTTCGACAGTCTGGGCAGTTAAATGATTGCCGACTCCATAGCTGATCTATACACTGAAGACAGAAACTGTGTCCACAAGGATACTGGTGAGGTTCGGTTAAAAGATCCAAACATATGTTACAAGTCAATTCCAACTCAATATCAGCCATAACCACGAAGTTAAGGGAAATGCGAAGAGAGAGCTGTAACACGTAATCCAATCGAAAACGAAACTAGGTGAATGAATCGGCGCATGTGGGTTTCTGTCATGACTGCGCCTGAAATAAACGCAGGGGCTGGCTCCCGTTCAAGAGTTCAAGATTCTACTCATCTGACGTACATCTATGGTGGAAACAGATCATGTTGTGGCCATAGAATGTAGAATATGTGTTGTGCCCCGTTTAAAGTTATGCTCCTATATGGTTAGAGGTATGGATGTTATAGTAGGCCTATGCAGCTAAGAAGTAGGGGGATATTGGCGCCATCAACTAAAATGGTAAACAAAAGCATCGTAGGCCTACGCTTCTCTTGCTGTTGTGAACAGGTGTGGGCTGTAGGATAATTAAGCCTAGGTGGCTCTGTTTTTAAGAGCAAAATAATTAGCCAAATAGTTTACAATTCTGTTTATACATGTATACTGAGAGAGATTCCTGTCAGAACTGAAGTCTTATGATTCGTATATATATATAACTTATTATTCTGCTGTTAAATTATACCATATCTACGTGTTGGTTTACAGAGAATCAAGTGAAAGACCGCCACGAAGCAATAGGTTTGAATACAGTTGAGTTTACTGAGTTTCAAGAGATGTACAAATACAGTCTTAGGTGAGTTCACAAAGAGCTCTGTCACCCACGACTGGAGAATGTATTCTGCCATTCACATACGCAATTCAATCTTTTAACCCCTCAGTCGCGACAATGTTGCTTAATCATGGATCCCCTGGGGAGCTGTAACTAACTAACTCTTTAACAATGGGGCCTTAGTTTGAGAACCTTGTTTCTCACAGTTCGGCTGTTAATCTTATCTTGTCCGTGTCCCATGGTGTTCTTTCTGACCTAAAAAGTTGTAATTTACGGCCACTGTCACTGCTGGCCCTTGCTGGCCCTGTCAATGTCACACCAGCAGCGACACCTCAGGGTCATAGGCCTCTTTCCTTAGCACGGTGAAATTAGTTATTTATCTGTTTACTCTTTTGAGCTAAATTGCTTGACATGAACTTCAACTGAACTGCTTGTTGATGACTAAACATTGGTGACATCAATTAACTTGATTTTCTCTTACACTACTCATATGTTTCTTAGAATTAGAAGTAGGGTTAAGCAGATATCTGTGTGTTCCTGAGTGTGCCATTTCTATCTGTGTGCGTCTGTGCTTCTCAGTGATAAGAATTGGGATGTTTTGGTTATGTGTCAAAGGCCGTACGGTCACTCTGACTCCTGAGTGTAATCCAAGCACTGTGTTTTACCCCCCCTGTCAGACCTAGGATACTTAAACTGAGCTCTGTGATGAACACCCCCCTCTCCTGTCAGATCTAGGATACTTAAACTGAGCTCTGTGATGAACACCCCCCTCTCCTGTCAGATCTAGGATACTTAAACTGAGCTCTGTGATGAACACCCCCTCTCCTGTCAGACCTAGGATACTTCAACTGAGCCTCTCTCTGTTCTAGTCAGAGAAGTTGGTGAATCTGGGTGAAGCCATGCTCTCTCTCCCCTGATGTGAAGCCATGCTCTCGCTCCCCTGATGTGAAGCCATGCTCTCTCTCCCTTGATGTGAAGCCATGCTCTCTCTCCCTTGATGTGAAGCCATGCTCTCTCTCCCTTGATGTGAAGCCATGCTCTCTCTCCCTTGATGTGAAGCCATGCTCTCTCTCCCCTGATGTGAAGCCATGCTCTCTCTCCCTTGATGTGAAGCCATGCTCTCTCTCCCCTGATGTGAAGCCATGCTCTCTCTCCCTTGATGTGAAGCCATGCTCTCTCGCCCTTGATGTGAAGCCATGCTCTCTCTCCCTTGAAGGGCATCACGGTAAATAAAACCTTGTTCCTGATGTTTCTACCATTGCCTGACTGAGTTCTCCATTTCTGGGATATAACATGACTACCAATAGTCCACAGTAGATCTGTACACAATAAAACCTCAGTAAGCCATTCACATTATCTCTCATTTAATTTGACATGGGATATGATGGTAAAGTTCTACTCTAAAGAAGTAATTAATTTAATCTACATCCAGAGGTAGATTGATGGCATCCAGAGTGATCGTCAAGCGCAGGCAGACTATTACAGCACTGCCAATATTCCAGGAGAATGATCAAATCCCAGCTTCAGGGGAGGCTCATCCACTTCCTTACAATCTAGAGAAGAAGGGAGAGGGTTTTGCTCTAACACTGGACACTAAAGACTTTTCTCCTGAAGAGCTCTCAGTCAAGCAGGTGGGCAACAAGCTACAAGTGAGCGGCAAATCTGAGAAGAAGCATGACGATGGAAAAGGCTCCTACTCCTGTGGGTTTTAATAACCTGTAAACAGTAACTGAGCAGTACATTCGTATCTTGATAAAAAAAAGTCACGGTACAAAGGTATCATCCTAAGCCGGGAACTTGCAAGGCTGGTACTTTGGCCCTCATAGACACTTCCTCATACAGCCCAGTGTGTGTGTGTGTGTGTGTGTGTGCAATTCAATCAGGGAAGAAAGGCGTGCGCTAAAGACGAACAAGAACATATCTGGAGTCCAAAGAGCAAACATTACAGCAAATCAATTCAAGCGAGAGAGAAAGGAGCGCTAAGGAACGCTCACAGAGCCAGTCTAAGGAGCTCAGTCAGAATGGCATCCAGAGGGGTCATCAAGCGCAGGGCGACTATTACAGACCTGCCACTGTACTTCAGTGGCCAAATACAGAAGAAATACACAGGAGAGGGGGTGAGTTAACACTGAGGATCACGCTGATCTGTCTGTAAGTCTTGCATGGCAAGGTAATGTGTGCCGTGCTTGAGAGAGGCCAGATCAATGATGAGGGTGTGGACTTCCTCTGGCTTTCACAGGGGTTCAGAGGGTATTATGGAGAGCTGCGTGGTTCCACCATGTTCTTCTACGCAGATGAGAAACATGAAACGGTGAATTCCTTATGCGCAAACCACACTCAAACACACACACACACACACACAAATGTTTAAACCTGAATCGTCATACATATCCACACACACTAACTGAGAATGTTTTGCAGTACTGCGAGAGGCTGGAATCCACACACACTAACTAAGCGTGTTTTGCAGTACTGCGAGAGGCTGGAACTGCACAACCTGAAGTCTATGGTGCCCGTCTCCTCCTATTCAGCCAAGACAACGCCGGTTTACACACTCACCTTCTCCAACCAGGAAGTACAGCTAAAGGTGTCAGATAAGAGGCTATCGTCCTTTTCTTCAAACTCAAAGAAGCAATATTCTTTCAAATTTTTTGACACGCTTAAATCATCATCTAATAATCATCAGAAACGACCAACCTCTCAACAGATGCCAGCGTTCATTTACTCAGAACAGAACTAATTTAGCCCATGCTGGTGAATGAGTGACGCATAGCAGCTATTTTGTATGCAGGCGATATCATTCCCTTGAGCCTGAGTGTCTGTGATTATTTCTTTAGTGTAATTATTAGTAAGTGTTTGTGTGAATGTGTGTATCTGTGTGTATCTGTGTGTATTTGTGTGTATCTGTGTGTATCTGTGTGTTTGTGTGAATGTGTGTATCTGTGTGTATCTGTGTGTATCTGTGTGTTTGTGTGAATGTGTGTATCTGTGTGAATGTGTGTATTTGTGTGTATCTGTGTGTTTGTGTATCTGTGTGTATCTGTGTGTATCTGTGTGAATGTGTGTATCTGTGTGAATGTGTGTATCTGTGTGTATCTGTGTGTATCTGTGTGTATCTGTGTGAATGTGTGAATCTGTGTGTATCTGTGTGAATGTGTGTATCTGTGTGTATCTGTGTGTATCTGTGTGTATCTGTGTGAATGTGTGAATCTGTGTGTATCTGTGTGAATGTGTGTATCTGTGTGTATCTGTGTGTATCTGTGTATCTGTGTATATCTCTGTGTGTATGTGTGTGTGTCTGTGTATATCTGTGTGTATCTGTGTGAATGTGTGAATCTGTGTGTATCTGTGTGAATGTGTGTATCTGTGTGTATCTGTGTGTATCTGTGTATCTGTGTATCTGTGTATATCTCTGTGTGTATGTGTGTGTGTCTGTGTATATCTGTGTGTATCTGTCTGTATCTGTGTGAATGTGTGTATCTGTGTGAATGTGTGTATCTGTGTGAATGTGTGTATTTGTGTGTATCTGTGTGAATGTGTGTATCTGTGTGTATCTGTGCTGATATGTGTGTATCTGTGTATCTGTGTGTATCTGTGTGTATTCAGGCTGATAATCCAGACACAGGAGAGCTATGGAGGGGCTATATCTTGACAGTGGCTAAAGTGAGTTCCACTCCTCCAACCAATCACACACCACTAATGTACATATCGACAGTGTCCACCCGCAGTCCTGATACCTCTGTGTGCGCTGTGTGTGTGTGTGTGTGTGTGTGTGTGTGATGTGTGTTTACAGTTGGAGGTCCCACACCAGCTGCAGCTCCTGCCTGGTCACTTCATGGCGCTAGAACACGTGCGGGACCAAGAGCAACAGCGACAGGTTCTGCCGCCCTTTTACCAGCCCTCCATGGACGCGCCCGCGCCCCGCTCATGCACGCCGACCAGCTCAGAGGCCTCAAATGAGTACGACGACAGCCTGTCCTCAGTTCCCACGTGAGTCTGAACACTTCTATTAGGCCGGCTGCCATGGGTTCATATCTAGCATGAGTACATTTGCAGGGCTTCACTGTCAGTGAATCAGTGTGTGTGTGTGTGTGTGTGTGTTAACATACTGTTTAGATAACTTTAAGACCAAAGCATGTTCTTCTCAGATGCCAGTTTTCTTCTGATTATGTGCATAACCTATAGCATAGTTCCTGCTTCAGTACATAGTGTGTGTGTGTGTGTGTGTGTGTGTGTGTGTGTGTGTGTGTGTGTGTGTGTGTGTGTGTGTGTTGTGCGGTGTCTAACCACTGATCACGTCTGTAGTTGTTTCATGTCAGTGTCCCGTGAAGAGGCAGAGGAGCTACTCACAAAGAATCCAGAATGTGGCAGCATCATCCTGAGGCCTGCAACAGACAAATATAACTACACTATCACCATGAGACAGATCTATCCCAGGTACACACACACACACACACACACACTCTCGCACGCACGCACGCACGCACGCACGCACGCACGCACGCACGCACGCACGCACGCACGCACGCACGCACGCACGCACGCACGCACACACACACACACACACACACACACAGAGAGAGAGAGAGACACCGAAATATACAACTTCCAAAGTATGAGAGATGTTCCCACATCTCCACTTTGCTTAAGATTCCAATGTTCATAAACTCTACATTTCTGCTTGTTTGCAGTGGTCCAGTTATAAAGAACTACAGGATCCTGTCCAGTGACCATGGCTTCATCATTGAACTGGAGGTGCCTGTAAGTCTGCGAGTCCTACCCTGGTAGGACAGAGTGAGACCCCAGCCATTGCCTTGTTTGCCTGTTACAGTTTTGGTTTATTACCATCTCCTCATGTTAAGCGTTTTTTTCAGGTAACTGTCCAAACCTTGAATCAAGTGGTGGATTACTTCTTAGAGCAAACAGCCGGTCAGCTAAAGCCTTTTGCAAAGGCCTACGACATTCGCATTGGTGAGATTTCACACACACACACACACACACACACACACACACACACACGCACACACATTCACACACACATACACACAGTTACTTGCAAAAACATACACTCACATACACTATACATTTGATTACTTTAACATATATATTTCCACCGTAGACACACTCAACACACTACGTAATTCAAGAACAGAACCACATTATAGAGTTCTGTTTTGCACATGTGATTGATTGTTTATGCACCTATATAACTGGTGATTTGTCTGTGGCCTGGGACACACACACACACACACGCACACACACACACACACACACACACACACACACAACTATATAACTGTGGATGTATCTGTGGCCTGGGACACACACACACACACACACACACACACACACACACACACACACACACGCACACGCACATGTTCAATTCAATTCAATTCAATTCAATTCAATTCAACTTTATTCGCCATGTATACAGATACTAGGAATTGTTTTTGGTTTTCTCCATGCAGGCTATAGTATCACAGATAGAACAACAAGACAACACAGAACAACAATACAAGGACAGATAGTACCAGACAGTATGAGCAAAATAATAAATAAGAATGGAGGTAGTGCAACAATAATAATGTTAAATAAAGTTAAATAAAGTGCGATAAAGTTCGTGTGTGAGAGCTATTTAGGAGGGCTATTGCTTGGGGGAAAAAACTGTTGAGGTGACGTGATGTTTTGGTCATGATGGCCCTGTATCGCTGTCCAGAGGGGAGACGGTTAAAGAGACTGTTAGCAGGATGTGAGGGGTCTGCCGTGATCTTCATTACTTTCCTGAGGGATCTGGAGCTGTGAAGGTCCTTGATGGAGGGAAGGGGGCAGCCGATGATGCGCTCTGCTGCCCGTACGACTCTTTGGAGCCTGGCCTTAGAGCGGGCAGAGGCAGAGTCTTACCAGACCGAGTGAGAGGATGTAAGCACACTCTCAATGATAGCCCTGTAAAACTGCACCATGATGGGGGGGCTGACCTGTAGTCCTCTCAGCTGCCGGAGGAAGAACAGGCGCTGCTGACCTTTCTTCACTAATTGAGTGATGTTATTGTCCCATTTTAGTGTGTTGGTGATGGTTGTGCCTAGGAACTTGAAATGCTCTACTACAGTGACAGATGAGTTGTTGATGACAAGTGGAAGATGTGTCGGAACCTTTTTTCGGAAGTCCACAATCACCTCCACTGTCTTGTTGACGTTGAGCTCTAGGTTGCTGACTGCACACCAGGACTCTAGATGGCCGACCTCCCTCCGGTAGGCAGACTCGTTGTTGTTGCTGATGAGACCTATCATGGTGGTGTCGTCTGCATACTTGATGGTCTTGACAGACGGGTCACCAGAGGAGCAGTCGTTGGTGTACAGGGAGAAGAGCAGGGGGGACAGCACACAACCCTGGGGGGCACCGGTGTTAACTGTGCGGGGCTGTGACAGATGCGGGCCCAGCCTGACATACTGTCTCCTGTTGGTGAGAAAATCTGTAATCCATAAGCAGGTAAGGGGGTGGATGTTCAGATGGGTCAGTTTGCTATGGAGGAGGTCGGGAATGATGGTGTTAAAGGCAGAACTATAATCCACAAACAGGACCCTTGCATAGGTGTTCCGATTGTCCAGGTGTTGTAGAATATAGTGAAGGGCTATGTTGATTGCATCGTCTACTGAGCGGTTGGGTCTGTATGCAAATTGGAGGGGGTCCATGAGGTGGTCAGTGGATGCTTTGAGATAGGAGAGGACCAAGCGTTCAAATACTTTCATGACTACAGAGGTGAGGGCGACCGGTCTGTAATCATTTAAGCAGGTGATCTTGGGCTTTTTCGGCACTGGAATGATGACAGCAGATTTGAAGCATACAGGGACACGGCATAAATTGAGAGACTGATTAAAAATGTCCGTAAACACTGGAGCCAGCTCGCTGGCACAGTGCTTGAGGGTAGCAGGTGACACCATGTCCGGCCCACACGCTTTCCTGGTGTTCTGACCTTTGAAGAGCCTCCGAACCTCATGCTCAGTGATGACCAGTGGAGCAGGTGAGGTGGTGGCAGGGGGAGGGGAGGCGGGGGGGATGGAGGGGGTGGACCCACGCGGTGCTTCAAACCTTGTGCAGAACACATTGAACTGGTCTGGTAGATTTGGGTCGTTAGAGGTGGGGGGGGGCTTCTTCTTGTAGCCCGTGGCAGATTGTAGGCCCCTCCAGACAGCTCTGATGTTCTTATCCCCGACCTGTTGTTCAATTCTAGTCTTATACACCCCTTTAGCATGCTGGATGGCTTTGCTGAGGGCATATTTGGCTTTGGTGTACGCGTCCTTATCTCCGCTCCTGTGGGCCGCCTCCTTCCCTCTCCTCAGTAGCCTCACCTCCTTGTTGAACCACGGTTTATTATTACTATAAATGACAATGGATTGTCTGGGGATGCAGAGTTCCTCACAGAAGTAGACGTAGGATGAGCATGTGTCTGCATACTCATCAATGTCATTGCATGCCAGCTTAATAGCTGCCCAGTCTGTAATGTCAAAACAGGCTTGCAGTGATTCAGTTGCATCAGGTGTTCGTATCTGGACAGACCTCTTGACCGGTTTTTGTTTCCTGAGTAGGGACTGGTATGTGGGGATGAGTTTAATCACAGAATGATCGATATTGCCTAGTGGTGCGCACGCGCACGCGCGATATGCCTCTCTGATGGTAGAATAGCACTGATCAAGAGTCCGTTCTCCCCTGGTGGCGCAGCGCACCAGCTGATGGTATTTTGGAAGTTCAGATCTCAGATCAGTGTGGTTAAAGTCACCCAACCAGATGTGATTGGTTGTTTATGCACCTATATAACTGGTGATTTCTCTGTGGCCTGGGACACACACACACACACGCACACACACACACACACACACACACACACACACAACTATATAACTGTGGATGTATCTGTGGCCTGGGACACACACACACACACACACACACACACACACACACACACACACACACACACACACACACACACGCACATGTGATTGGTTGTTTATGCAACTATATAACTGTGGATGTATCTGTGGCCTGGGACACACACACACACACACACACACACACACACACACACACACGCACATGTGATTGATTGTTCATGCAACTATATAACTGTAGATTTATCTGTGGCCTGGGACACACACACACACACACACGCACACACGTGATTGTGTATTTCTCTGTGGCCTGGGACAGAGGTGCCTCCTCGAGTGCCTCCTAATCGTGACGACATTCCTCGAGTGGCACCCACTATCCGCACAGAGCCATCGCCTAGCAACAAGCCCCCCACACCTCCACGGCCTCCGTTCCTGAACCAGATGAGCACATATGAGAATGAAAGTAAGCCATTTATGAATATCAATCTAATTTAATAAACGGGGGGTATATTACACATGCCATGTTGCCATGCTATGAAGTTGGCGTGCATTCAGTTGCTTGCAGTGCTGTATTTCTGTCTGTGTGTTGCCTGGGTTTGCCCATGCAGTTGGCCATTAAAGGAGCTACAGTATATGTAGGTGGGACACCAAGCGTTTAAAATCAGCACTGCATTCCAAATGTAAAATATTGGCGAGCGTTGTCTCCCCCCTCCTCCCCAGACTGGAAGCTCATGTGGGTTTCCAGGTTGAGGACACTGATCAATCGCAAGAAGAGCTCAGCGTTAAACTTTGACAATGGCAAGCGACGACGAGTCCTACACTTTAAGTAGATCAGCTAATGTATAAGTTTGCAGAATATATAAACCAGATCATATGGATTTTTTAATACGGTGGCTATGTAGGCGTACGTTAGCCATAGCCAGATATTTAACGACATCCATTGTCACGCAAGTGAATAAACTCTTCTAAAACGGGTCTGGTTCTATTCGATGAGATATATAAATAGCTAGTAGCTAGGGGTGGGCAGGAGTAACATTACTCTATTTGGACGTCAGTATTAGTTCAGCGTATAGAGTAATCATGTTTGTAACTTGAGTTCATTTAGAGTCAGTATTTGAATGTTGATATGACTTGAAATGCCCATCCCTACTAGTAGCCGTGATGAATTAGTTAAGGTTAGCTAACTGAACCTGAACTAATCTGAATGCTTACCTGTTCAGGAGAAAATTAGCCAACTCGGCATCTGTCCTTCTGGGCTCTTAGCTGTCTCCATCGTTCAAATGCTTCTCCAATATTGACCTGCATTGTACTACATCTCTGGTCACGCAGCCTTTTAGAAGGATGCCGAGGCTTTTGTGATCGGGTAGAATCAAACATCATCTCTGTTGGTCCAGTTGGTTTGCTCTTATCTGGCAACCCCGAGTCGCGAAACAGTACTGGAGAAATGGGCAGTGGGCGGATTCACACAGGTCAAAACACAGACATTCTGCTCCGGAAAGGAGAATATACTGGCTGTAGTATTGCTGTTAGAGAGAAGTCAGTATTTCAGTTTAGCATATTTCCTTAAACTGTGATGATGTATCATGTTTATTTTTAATGAACAATAAATTACAGTAAATGTATTAGAAACTGGATCCTTTAAATCTGCTGCCGGTGAGGTCCCTGGTCTGTGTGTGTGTGTGTGTGTGTGTGTGGCAGGTGGAAGCACCCTGTCCACACTGGTCTGTGTGTGTGGCAGGTGGAAGCACTCTGTCCACACTGTTCTGTGTGTGTGTGTGTGTGTGTGTGTGTGTGTGTGGCAGGGGGAAGCACTCTGTCCACACTGTTCTGTGTGTGTGTGTGTGTGTGTGTGTGTGTGTGTGTCAGGGGGAATCACCCTGTCCACACTGTTCATGTTCACCCTCAAGGGGACACACATTCATTACGTAGTTAGACAGAGACGATATAGGAGTACTGCACTAAGAGTGCTATAAACTCTAAAAGGCTCATTTCTAATGGATTGTATTCTCTTGTGCAGAGGACCTAAAGACAAACCCTAAGGTTGAGAAGAACAAGAAGTCGTACAGACCTTTCTCCAGAAGTTAACACACACAC